>NC_041381.1:232768940-232787810 GCF_002162155.2 Triticum dicoccoides | reverse complement strand
AGTCGGCCCCTCTATCCATGCCTCTCTCGAATACGTAATACACACACATACCTCTCTAGGCCCCGCCAAATGCATCAACTACACATTCACACATGTTACATCACGTACCCCATTGATCTAAAAAGCCCTCTCTTCACGTTTATTTCGCATACAACATTCCTTTTGAAAAAGTGTGGGCAAAAAATTATTTTAGAGTTTCTACATATATACAACATTACAAAGCTATATGGAGGAGTACGAATGCTAATTTGCATTGCATTGTGCCCACAATGATATTTATTCTGCACTGTGAATTTGTATATTTTTATACAATATACAAAGTTAGTCATAATGAAGAGAAACGAAGAGCATCTCTCTCTCCATCGCATACCCCCCTGTACGCCCCTTTCACGTATGTACACAAAACTATCTCCATGTCCTCTAAAAGTAAGCCCCCAGAAAATTCACGCATGTTTCATCTTTCTCTCGCGATATATGCAATGACGATCATTGTATTTGAAGTGAAAGCACGATACATACATTGGACTTCATAATCCACTCATTACGGTCACCGTTTACATTTTGTGGTTATTATACAGTCACAGGCTCACCGTACAACTTTGTATTTGCTCATGACATGACTAGTTGACCAGTTGAACGCTCCACGTGGCACCTGATCTAGTGTTGCATCACATTATCTCACTAACATCTTGCCCACCTGTCGACTTGTATCTACACTACATCTACACTATTATAAAATACATAAAATACACTCTTATAAAAACAGAGTTGGTGATGATGGTGTGCCTTCCATCCTGCAATATAGGTCGTCCGATTTATATCTGACGGATAGGAAAGAAACTATGGCAGTTTTGCAAAAAGGTACCCACACACCTCTCCACATTTGCAAATAAGGCCTTCCCTCGTTCATCCTTTTCTCTCACAAGATAAACAAGTCATACAAATGCATCTTGATGTTACGCGCAACAGACGGGCATCTTGCTAGTAAGAATGAAAACAAACGACAAAAAATATTTTGAAGGTGGTGTGAAGTCATGACCGCGGGCACAGCGGACAAGGTGGCCTTGTATTGGTATGCTGAGCCGTCTATTTTAACACACATGAGCTGGTGTGGTGATTATACACACACGCACGCATGCACACGAATTCCATCCATGCAACACTCACACAATTACATGCATCCACGCATGCACGCAACACTCACACGTACACACGCAGCCATGCACGCACACAACACTCACACGCACACACGCACGCATGCATGCACACACCAGTACACCACACGACCAACACACACTCTCACGCTCAAGTGCTTAACCTACACATGCATGCGCACACATCAGGCCCTGGCAGACACATACACAACCAGGTGATTCCCGCGCACGGGTTGGAGCCTTGTCGCGCCTGCGTAAATTTGTGTTTATCTAACCTTTTCCCTATGCGAACTGACAGGTGGGAACCACAAGGAACGTGGTCAATTTAACTACTCCCTCCGTCTAGGTGTCTAAGTCATCTTACGAAAACCAAATAATCCCGAAACACTTAGGCACGGTGCATTAACTTGTACCTCGTTTCTTGTTTCTTGATATATCAACCAATAAGAGATGTGGGGTGTGCATGTTTTTAATAACTTGAGACAACAAACACGACATGCACTGGTTAGTTCATTGCATGCAGTGCTATTAATTAGCAAATAAACACTAAGTTCTCTCATTTTCCTCTCCTCCTTGGTCACGGTGCACAACCTAAGATGACTTATTCACATAGATGGAGGGAGTAGTCTACATGGCGCCACGCAGACTATTTGGCCTGTCAACAGAGTGCAATCCGATGCTGAACTGTGAGCAACTGACCGGATAATCACCGCAAAACGTATATAGTGACCGTAATCAGCTTATTCTGAAGTTCGGTGACTGTACTACACTTTTCTCTCTGTAGGCCCTCCAAAACTACATCTCTACACGTTCTCGCATGTTACATCTAACAACTATGCAATACAGCACTACTACTACACTCTAACACAATAAATCATATGTGTTTTTAGTTTTACTAGATATCATATTGTTACTTATAATTATTCAGTTTGCATACATTAAAATTGCCTTTGAAATGTATGGCCAGTATCATCTACCGCGCGGGAAAAATCCCGTCCTTTCCTGTTTAATCGGGTTTGTATCGATGGATCGTGCGAAACAGCAAAACTATAGTACTATACAGTACAAGTGACAGTTCACTGGGCCGTCGTGTCGTCTACTCCTCCGTCGTAAGAGTGGAGCGCTCGCTTTCATAAATCTTCTAGTCCCTTTCGCCGACATGTGGGACATGAAGCTACCGGGTCCATGTGCCATACCGGAATACAGTGCAGAGCAGCCGGGGTGAAGCACCCCAGTCATGGCGCCGGCGTAATATTGAGCAATGAGGTGTCAAATCACAAAGCTGCACCTTTCCTACAGTGAAGTTGGAGGGACGAAGTAATAATGCTAAAAAAAGAAGTTGGAGGGATGAAGCAACCATCATTTCACTCGTTGCTGAATCCGCTTCTCCCTCATCTTCTTCAACTTAACCACGTGTTGCTTCTGCCGTTGTTCTGCCTCATGTGGGATGCGGATAAGCTTGGTCGCTTCTCCCTCATCTTCTTCAACTTAACCATGTGTTGCTTCTGCCGTTGTTCTGCCTCATGTGGGACGCGGATCAGCTTGGTCGCTTCTCCCTCATCTTCTTCAACTTAACCATGTGTTGCTTCTGCTGTTGTTCTACCTCGTGTGGGACGCGGATCAGCTTGGTAAAGCACTGACACGTGGGACCGCATGTTAGCAAACCGCCAGGACAACGTCCTCCGAAAATAAGAAACCTCCCGCGCCATCCGCGCGGCAAAATCACCTCCTTTTTACTAATCTTTGATTCTATAATTTTTTAGATCAATATAACTAAGATTTGTATAGATAGTACACAGGAGGAAAACCAAGTGGTACGGTTAAGGGCATCCACAATGTGTAGCCAAATGTGAAAATAGCTTTTGGCATCGTGGGAACGAATGTGGACGGCGTTGCCAAAGCCAAAAAGATGGAACCAAAGCTCCCTGATTGATTGATTGAAGGAATATAAAAATGCAACGTCTCTCCTCTTTCTCCCATGCTTGGACGCATGTAGGAGTAGTACAATATAGAGCACAGAGTCTACTCCCCTGTCCCTTCTATCACAAATCACAAAGCAGTGAGGCGTCAAATCACAAAGCACGGACGAAGCAACTATCATTTCACTCTTCGTTGACTCCGCTTCTCCATCGTCTTCTTCGAGAAACCATCTCATCGCACTAGTACTCCTAGTAGTAGTAGTACTAGTAAAGGACTTCCTGGATGCAAATAAGGAGGTTGTCTCGGCTTGCAGGCAGCACTTGCGAACGACTTACCGTGGTCTCCCTCAATGGTGTTCTTCGTCGAACGCACTTCGCCAAACCGCAAAAAAAAGTCGTCGACGTCACCGCAATGGGCAAGGAATTCAAATATAGTTACTACCTCCATTTTTTTGTACACAAGGCCAGTATATCAAAATTACAATTTGCAAAGGGCCACTAACACTAATCGAGGCAAAATTGATGGGGTTAGCAACCAAGGACATTAATATCCCCAGCATGCATGCGGAAGTGAGAAGGTTCGTTTGCATGGCGCTGCATTAATCAAGCAATGAGGAGTGAGATGGTTAGCTCTTTGATCTTTCGAGAAAAAAATACACATTAATTGACACATGAAACAAGGATTTGTATCGAAGGAAAACCCCGCCTTTCTTTTTTAACACTAGTACTCCTAGTACGTACTACCTCCGTCCTTGTTTATAGGCCCCTTTTATAGTTTGTGCCAAATTTTGTCTAAAGATTTAACTAACAAAATGTTAACGCATGTCAAGAAAATTTATCTCGTTGGATTCGTATTTGAACATAGTTTTGAAAAATATAATGTTTGGTGACATGCGTGAACATTTTTTAGTTTAATCTATGGTCAAAATTTGGCACGAAATACAACGGGGACCAATAAACCCGGACAGAGGTAGTACGTACTTATCCTGTTTGGGTCTAGGCCTTGCATTGCCAAACTTCGCCACACATTTTTGCCAAGCTTGCCTAAAGTTTTCAAAATGAGGAGGTACAGTTGCGCACGGCTGTCACGGTCGCACCGCACCCTCACACGGTTGCTCCTGCACACCGCGGTCGCACCGCACCCTCACACTTCGCTCCTGCACGCCGCAAACCCAACAAAGGGAACGCACCCTCACTAACACGTGCTGTCGCATGTGAACAAACCAAACTCAGCCATCCTATCGCTAACACATAATTTTCATTCATAGAGTATGTTTATCCAACCGGAGTACCCGTACGGCCCGTGCGGTGGTCTGTTGGGGAAGAAGAAGAGGTGAGGAAGAAGGAAAGAAGGGTTAGGAGACGTAGGATATTCATCCAACCGCCTGAAATGGTAAACTCAGGCGACTTGCATAACAAATAGTATGTTTTTGGGATAATTAGATTTATGTCCCTAGTTGTGTCCCACTCGTCTGTTTTACCCCTAATTCCCAAAAGTCACCGATTCTGTCCAAGTCACTTTTCTCCTCTTATGCTTTTGCCCTTTGACCGTTTGACCATCAGTTTGAAAACTTCATAACTAATTCATACTAAATCAGAAAAATACAAATAAGATACCAAAATGTTTAGAAAAACATCACCTATATGTCAGTGTCATTTGCATTCATGAAAAAAATGTTGGAAAGTGAACATCCGAGTTTTAGCTCTTTTGATACCACCATGAATAATAAACTCTAAAAAAATTCAAAAAAATTCAAAAAAAATATGGTGGCAAAGAACGACAAATGTTCTAAGTGCTTGCCAAGTTTCGTTAGGGAACGACATTCGTGGAAGTCGTGGCAAAAAAATAATCTATTTTGGAGTGTTGCTTGTTTTTTTTGCTGCGTCACCCACGAATGTTATTCCCCGATGAAACTTGGCAGGCACTTAAAATATTTGTCATTCTTTGCCACCAATGTTTTTTGAATTTTTTTGAACTTTTTTAGATTTTACTATTCATGGTGGTAGCATAAGAGCTAAAATGTGGATGGGCACTTTCCAACAGTTTTTTCATGAATACAAATGACACTGACATATAGGTGATGTTTTTCTGAACATTTGGTATCTTATTTGCATTTTTATGATTTAATATGAATTAGTTATGAAGTTTTCAAATTGACGGTCAAACGGTCAAAGGGCAAAAGCATAAGAGGAGCAAAGTGACTTGGACAGAACCGGTGACTTTTGGGAATTAGGGGTAAAACAGACGAGTGGGACACAACTAGGGGCATAAATCTAATTATCCCTATGTTTTTATACAGCAAAAGATCCATAATAATAAAAAAAACAACATAAAGAAAAACTATCACTGCTCGTGGAAAGAGACGGACTCGTCGTCTTTGCCTGCCGGCGCGAACCAGCCGTCGCTGCCGACGTGTGTCTCCGCACCGTGGTTGTCCTCGGCCTCCAGCTACTCGTTCAAGCGGAGCGTGCGGGCGCTCTGCACGGACGAGAGCACAACCCGGTTCAAGTCGAGCACGTCCGGTTCCGCTTGCAGGAGGGCCTCGATGGCAGCGGCATCCGCACGCTCCACGTCGAGTCGAGCCTCTGCCGCCCGATTCAAGTCCAGGACTTCCGGTTCCGCCTGCAGGAGGGCGTCGATGAGAGTAGCATCCGCGCGCTCCGCGTCGAGTCGAGCCTCTACCGCCCGGCTCAAGTCTAGGACTTCCAGTTCCACCTTCAGGAGGGCGTCGATGAGAGCGGCATCCGCGCGCTCCGCGTCGAGTCGAGCCTCTGCCGCCCGACTCAAGTCCAGGACTTCCGATTCCGCCCGCAGGAGGGCATCGATGGGAGCGGCATCCGCGCCCTCTGTGTCGAGTCGAGCCTCTGCCGCCCGGTTCATGTCCAGGATGTTCGGTTCCGCCTGCGGGAGGGCCTCGATGGCAGCGGCATCCGCGCGCTCCGCCTCAAGTTGAGCCTTCGCCGCCCGGTTTACATCCACGACATCCGGTTTCGCCTGCAGGAGAGCCTCGATGGCAGTGGCATGCGCGCGCTCTGCGTCGAGTTGAGCCTCTGCCTCCCGGTCCTCCTTTAGTATTGCCATGTTGAACTGCTTGTCCGCCTGCACCATGGGGGACTCGGACGCCAGCACGAAGTCGACGTCCATCGTCTCATATCTATCGGGGGCCTTCTGTGTCGCGACCTCCACAATGAACATTGGATTGGCTTCCTCCTCCTTGTAGCTTGGCTCCAGAGAACTCGGGGATTGGCGTGCCGCAAAGCGAGCTTGGGAACAGAGGTCTGTGGCGCCGACCGCCGCCGTGATGTCTGCGTGGCGCTCCGGCGTCAACATCTTGTAGTAAGTGATCTTGCGGCGCACCATGGCTTTCCGGCGAAGTAGGGGACGCTTGATGCGGGATAGGGGATCGAAAGGTGGGGGAATGGGCTAGAGATTTGGTGTGGTTTCAGGGCAGTGGCTGGCGTAGGCCGAGCATCAAAGGTTCTGGTGTGAATAGTGGTTCCGGTGACGACCGGTCAATCGGTTTTGACTGTACATCGCTCTTGTCGCGTTCGCGTTGCAGCCCAGCACGCTGGACCCTCCACGTCGCTCACCGAATGGAACGTGCTTCATCTTGCGTTTTCGCTCGCTTGTGGGACCGCATTTGAGAGCAAACCGACGTCCCTCCCCCTCCCCCGCCCGCGTCATTTATTATACCACCACTCCCTCTGTTTTATGTGGAGTAAATAAAAATAGAGGGAGTATACTACGGATGAGGATACCCTGCCATGGCCGAACCCATTGAGTAACTGACATGTGGGGCCTAGCAAGCATGGGGTCCGCCAGTAAGTGACCGAAAGGGAGGGTAAGGCAGGGATACCTACGTCAGAGGATCCACTTCCACTATACTGCTTTGACCAAATGTTAGAGTAATAATATATGACATGCAACTTACACAAATGTTAGAGTAATAATATATGACATGCAACTTACACAAAGAATACATGGTCTAATGCGTTTTTCGAGGCTAACTTTGACCAAATGTTAGAGTAATAATATATGACATGCAACTTACACAAAGCATATGGTCAATTTCGTATGTGAAAGGAGTACTCCCTCCGTCTAGGTGTGTAAGTCATCTTACAAAAACCAAATAATCCCAACACACGTAGGCGCGGTGCATTAACTTCTACCTTGTTTCTTGTTTCTTGACATATGAACCAATAAGAGATGAGGGTGTGCATGCTTTTAGTGACATGAGACTATCAAACATGACATGCAGTGGTTAGTTCATTGCATGCAATACTATTAATTACCAAATAAACATTAATGTCTCTCGTTTTCCCCTCCTCCTTTGTCACGGTGCACAGCCTAAGATGACTTACTCACCTATGTGAAAGGAGTACTATTAATCTTGTCAATAGTAATTTTGGAAACCATCTCGAGTACAAATCTAGGAGTACGTACGAATCTAACAATATTGATTGGGAGTTGTTGAATGTTGATACCTTTTTTATCATAGTAGAGATACTTTGACTACACATAAAACTTATATGTAAGGTAGAAAGGATAGGACGGAGTATATTGTATGTTCAAAAACGAAACAAACATTGAATACCCTTTATATATGATTTGCGGATGCTATGATCACCGGTTCAAAATTTTGAATCCGCCTTAGGTATCACGTGCCCCCACTCGTTCCCTCTCGATTTCATCTCGGGGTCCGGAGATCTATTGAAAGAGGACTAGGGTGGGTACATGCGAATGATACTCGACGGAATGTTCAAATGAGGCATGCGGGAGGATGGACTCGACTGGAGGGAGACATGATCGATGGAGAAGAGGGTTGGAGAGGAATGAGAAATAAGCAAAAGCCACATGATTACACTTGAACGACTCAAATAAACAATAAGTTGTCTCGCTTGGCCTACATAGTGAAAGGCCTAATGCGCAACACGGAGCACTGACGCTCAAATATGGCCGGGAAAACAGGGAAACCGACATCTGGGGCACACCCGTCGGGACGATGTAGCGCAGACTAGTCCGATGGAGGAGCTGGCCCACGACCTCCTCGCCACCGACAACCGTTCATGTGGGTCTTTGGGGCCAACAAAGGGGCGCAGCTCTAGCACCGCCTCTGGACACGGAGACCGCGGTGAGCGACATGCTCATATCGTCGATAGACACGGTCGGTTTTAGTGTGCCGAGGGTGGCGTTTGTGTTGTGGCACGACCAATGGTATGTTTGGTTTGTACCCAAGGTTGCCCCATCAAAGCATTGGGTAGCCAAACTTTTGGTTGAGGTATTGGTTGCCCGTGATTTGGCCGACATTGGCAAGAAAAATGAACTAGAGTTGGCTAGAGTTCATTGGCATGCCAAAGAAGTGGCAACCATCCAAACAAAGACCAATCTTTGGGTCATGACCAAAATTTTGGTAAGGTGCACTTTGGCCACAATCCAAACACACCCGAACACTCGGCTCATCGAGGATGCATGGGGCGCCACGACGCGTCCGCGGAGTGGTGTAGCGCGGCCAACTACATCCTATGGACCTGAGACCATGCCGGGTCGTCTTGCTTTTTCAATGACATGCGGGGATCGCATTTGAGCAAAGGGCATCTCCAATGTTGCCACGACCACAGCTGACTACCCTGGCACACCAAAGCCCTCGTCCCTCGCGCCATCGTGCGGTGCATTCCCAACCGGCGCCAGCTGCCCACATTCATGACGTCCATTTGTATGTCGTCGTTAAGAGGCTCGGTGCCCGAGGAACCAACTCCAGCGACTTAATGACGCACCCGGACGCTTGGCCTCACCGGAATGCGCTACTTAAAGCGGCAACGCCTAGCTAACCTCCACACCATAGCCCATCGTCCTCCTACCTAACACCACATCCGCCATGACCGCAAGTGCGAACGCTCTGCGGGAGAGCTTATCTTCAAGGATGAAGCTCGAGGTAGCTGGGCGCGGACGCGACCGCACAAGCGGTGGCCACGCTGGCGGCCTACGACGGGAGCACCGTCAGCCACGCGTCCTACTTGCCGCCGTCCAACGTCCGGCACCGCCGAGGTCGGGGACTCCTCCGAGGATGAGTAGGGCATGGGAGGCCGCAGGGCATGGTGTGCCAACTGGCCGGTCCGTATCTCGTGTTCTACTCTTCCTCGCTGGAGACCGCACCTTCACTTCACGGGTCTTGAACCCCGCCCCCGTACATAGAGATCGCAGATGGAGGACGTCGGTCGCCGCCGTAGAATAGGTTTAGGGTCGGGTTTCTTTTATTTTTCTGTCTTATAAAAGTTTGAAATGTAATGCCTGCCGTGTTTGCATTAATCTCGGCCGGTGTATATGAACTTTCACAATAATATACATATTGTAGGAGTACTAGTGCATGGAAGATCAAGATCTTGTGGGAGAAAAGTACGAACGAGGGAAAGCCTTATCTGTAAATGTGGAAAGGAGTGCGGGTAAAATGTCATAGTTTCCTTCCTATCCGTTAGATATAGATTGGACGGCCTATATTGCAGGATGACAGGCACACCATCATCACCAACTCTGCTTTTTATTGAACCGAGACAAATATAAAAAACCCAACTAAGCCAACCTCCCAGCATATCACGTCGGAAAAGACCCGGCCACGCTGTTTTATTAGTCGGTATTACCAGATTACTAGTAGTAGTAGTGATGGATCGCGCGAAGCAACATTTTTTTTGAGGGGGCGAAGCACCTAGTTTAAAAGGAAAAAAGGCGGTACACTCACAACACTCCTGTCGCGGTCGCATTGCACCCCACACACGTTCGGTCCTGCACACGGCTCACGCAAACGGAATGCGCTTCGGCTTGCCTCTTCACTGACATGTGGGACTGCACTTGGAGAAATCGACCATGCGCCAAACTCCCCCCGCCCACCGCGCGAAAATCCTCCCCCCACACAAAAATTCCCCCCAAATTTGATTCAACCGCCCTTCGGCCAAATATTCCCAAAAGTCCCCTCCCTTCATCCCCCTCCACTCCATTCGCTCCGCCAAAGCCGCCCTCCCCGCTGCGCCGATACGTCGGTGCCGCAGTTCATCGAGGGGACGCACGGCGATCCTCTCACTCCCACAGTACGCTCTCGTAGACTGCCGTCCTCTAGCCACGCCGCTACCTCTGGCTACGTTGTTGTGGAGGCGCACGGCGGTCAGCGCCGCCACCGCTGGTGACGTTCGTGTGGAGACGCACGGCGGTCAGCTTCTCCCACGGTACGCGCATTCTAGACTGAGGCCCCGTTCATGTCAGTGTAGCGCTGAATGTTAGTTGATAAACGTTGTTAATCTCACTGTTTGCCGAAGTAGTTTACTGTCAATATGCTCTACTTAAGAACCTTCCTTTCCCTGTTCTGCACTCAATCTGCTTAGCTGACATGGCATGCCAAGTCCGATTAGTTGCTAAAATATCTTGCCATATATTTATTGTGACGTAGATTGCCATGGTCTAGTGGCCAATCTGTTAGGTGAAATAGCTCTACACCATTTTATACTCGATCTTTGTTTCTGCGATGGCCTTCGATAGTTCGATGCCTGTGTGCTCGGGCTCATTGACTGCTGAAACAGCCTGCCATAATTTAGCACTCAAATCTGTTTGCTAAATTAGCTTTACATATATTTCGTTACTTAGATCTGCTCGTCCAAATATCTTGCCATAGCTTTAGACATCGACCTAGGTATTTTTTTCTGGACTTCATAAAAAACCATATATGTTCTTCCTGTAATATCTAGTAGAAGAACTAATTTGTATGTCTAACAGACGGACAGGACTTGGATAACTTCTGCTCGAAGATTCTCCGCTGCATATGTCGAGGGGGTTAAAAACTTCATGAACTTTATCAGAGCTGAGTACGGTGGTCCGAAATCAGATGTGCTCTGCCCGTGTAGCAGTTGGATGAATTCAGTTACAAGACCCCAGTCAACTGTGCAAAATCATCTACACTTGTATGGGATGTCGGTCACATATACTAGGTGGGTTTATCACGGTGAAGCTGTGAACGTCAATGTTATTGACTACGTGGAAACAGCAGATCACCATCTTGATCTGCCTGATGCTTAGGTGGAAGAGGAGGAGGAGGTGGTGGTGGCGGAGCCAGTGAGTTTGACCAACATTGAAACAATGCTACAAAATGCTCGTGCATTCCGTGAACTTTCACCTGCAGAAGAAAAATGGTGGGCCCACATGTTGGAACAATGCAACGTTGCTGTCACCCCAGGAAATAAGCTGTCAGTATTCTCAGCTATGGTCACCTTTCTTCAGGTGAAGACATCTGAGCGGATGACCAACAAATCATTCGATGCAATGTTGGCTGCTTTCCGCAAATCTTTCCCAGATGCGTCTGAGCTGCCACACACCTATAGTAAAATGAAGAATTTCCTTCGTACAGTTGGAATTGGATATGATATGATCCATGTTTGTAAGAATAATTGTGTTCTATTCCGGAAGGATTATGCCAACTTAAGTGAATGCCCAAAATGCAAATCATCAAGATGGAAAGATGGCGATGATGTGAAGAGGGTTCCTCATACTGTTCTGAGACATTTTCCAATTACGCCAAGATTGCAGAGGTTGTTTCATGATGCTGAAACAAGAGAGGATGTACTGTGGCATTCTAGGAACCAAGAGTACAGAGATCAGAATGTAATGAGCCATCCATCTCATGGTAGTGAGTGGAAAAGCTTCAATGATAAACACAAAGAGTTTGCTGCTGACCCGAGAAACATTAGACTTGGCTTAGCTTCAGATGGATTTAACCCATTTGGCAACCAGAGCGCCACATATAGCATGTGGCCAGTGCTTGTTATCCCTTACAACATGCCTCCAAATGTCTGCACCAAAGAATCAAACTACATGATGGCCTTGCTCATCCCAGGTCCAAAAAGTCCTGGAAAGGATTTTGATTTGTTCATGGAGCCTCTTGTGAGGAACTTCAACATCTATGGAAGGGTGTTCTCACTCGAGACCTATATAGCAGCCCACCAGCTGATTTCTTTCTGCGTGCTATTGTAATTTGGTGCATCCATGATTATCCGGCTTTGGGCACTATGTCAGGGCGAACGACACATGGTTACAATGCATGTGTTCGCTGTGACAGGAATCCGCTGTCATATGCAATACTTAGCAAGATCTGTTACATTGGACACTGCCGTTTCCTTGCCAAGGACAAGCCGCATCCTAGAAAATACCGAAGACATGTGTTCAATGCAAAGCATGAAAACCGTGATGTGCCAAAGAGGCTCACCGCCGATGAGTCGCAAGTGGAAATAGAGAAGGTTAAACATATTACACCAGGAAACCATCTTGGTAATGACAGCGGGAAAAGGAGGCGTGGCACGGTAGAAGAGAGATTATTGTTTACCCGCAGGTCCACTTTGTGGGACTTGGAGTATTGGAAAGATTTGGATCTGCGGCATAATCTTGATGTGATGCACATCGAGAAAAATATATGTGACAGCATTATCGGCACACTTCTTAACATTGAAGGCAAGACGAAAGATACCTTAAAATCCAGGATTGATTTGACACACCTGGGTATCAGAAAGGATTTGCAGGTGCAAGATGAAGGTAAACCACGGGATATGGCACCAGCTGTGTACGTCTTGGACAAGGTAAAAAGAAAAGAATTCTGCGAGGTCCTGTCACGTGTGAGATTCCCACATGGATTTGCTTCCAACCCTGAAAGAAGAGTCAGTGCAGATGGAAACAAGGTACAAGGGTTGAAAACTCATGACTGCCACATCCTACTTCAAAGGGTTTTACCTGTTATCCTTAGAGGATTGGGCCGCCCTGACTTATACAGAGCAGTTGCAGAGTTGGGACGATTCTTCAGGGAACTCTGCAGTAGAAATATCAGGATAGATGCTTTGGAGGGTCTTAGAGACAAGATACCAACTATCCTGTGCGACCTTGAGAAGATATATCCTCCAGCCTTCTTTGATGTGATGGTGCATTTGGCTGTTCATCTACCTGATGAGGCACTACTTAGAGGTCCAGTACAGTATGGCTAGATGTACCCTATTGAAAGGCGGCTAGGCACTTTCAAGGGCTATGTTAGGAACAGAGCTAGACCCGAGGGTTCCATTGCAGAGGCCTACATTGCTACAGAAGCGTTGACATTCTGCTCGAAATACATTGAAATAGCTGATCAGCTTAGCAAAGAGGTGGGTGAAGACAATCCCGGGCTCAATGTTTTCGATTATTCTGTTCGAGTTACAGGGAAGAGTCGACAAGAAGACAAAACTAAAGATTTGGACAAAATGGCTTGGTATGTGTTGAATAACTGTCCTGAGATACTACCTTATATCAAGTAAGTGCAGTACTGCAGCTTATACATCATAATCTACTAAAGTTGCAGCACATTCTTAAATATTTAGATGTTTTACGCGATCACTATGTTGTGCAGCATGTACAAAGAGGAGTTACTGCCGCAAAATCCAAGAAACATTGACAAACTGGTTATGGCAGGATTTGCGAAATGGTTCAAGAACCATATAAGCTTTTGAAGTGCACTGTCAGTTTTTTTAATATATTGAGTACATAAGATGATCAGCTTGTCTATTTTCTAACCATAGCTTAAGAAGATGCGGGAGGATGGGCAGGCAGTTGATGATGCCCTTTACTCACTAGCAATGGGTCCTGATACTCGGGTAAGACATTATGAATCTTGCGTTGTTGGAGATGTGCGCTACAACACCCTTGCACGAGACGAAGGAAGGAAGACACAAAATAGTGCCATCATGAGCACGGATATGTATGACAAAGAGACAACTGAAATGTATGCTAACATAACAGACATTGTTCAATTGCAGTATATCTCCAGTTTCGAGAATCATCGGTGTGTGGTTCTATTGTGCTGTCATTGGTATAACCTGTTTTCCATGATTGCAAAACCCAGAGCTGATGATTATTCAAATCCATCAATGTCAAGGCGACGTACTAGACCAACGAGCCTTTTATTTTGGCAAATCAAGCAACACGGATATTTTTCTTGGAAGACACATTTGCACGTAGCGATGACTGGAGAGTATTGCAAAGGTTTGAGCAGAGGAATTCGTTTAATGAAGTTGCACAACAAGATGATGCTTACACTGCTCCTGCTGTACAAGATAACACAGATGTTTCTAATATCTTTGAGAACCATCACGTCAATGACGCCGGTGAAAAGATTGTCTGTCGTGCTGTGGACATACAAGAGTTGATCAAGAAGAAGCCAACGTTCGAGGACGTTGAAGACGAAGAAGAAGAAGACACCATGGGGAATTACGATTCAGACTGATAGACATGGCGAAGATGTTGACGCTGCTGCTGCGGATGATGATTACATTTCTTTTGTCGTATTTGTCTGTCAGAAGATGTTTTTTTATCTACTATGTAAAATTGTGTTTGCTATGACAACTGAAACCTGATGAACATGTTGTTTAGTTTTTTGCTGTGAGAACATCACTTGTTATGTATGCTGATTTGTGTTTGGTGATTGTATGACAACTAAAACATGATGACATTGTTGTTTAGTTGTACTCATATTTGGCTGTGAAACTTGAATTTGATGACATAGTTTGCTGTTGGACTGCAATTTGCTCGACGTCTTCGAATGAGAACAAAGCTGACCCGACAGGGCCTCTGCTATCTATTTATTTATATGAGCAACAGGGGATACCCCCCTGATTTCCGTTAATAGAAATCATTAGATGTTCACAACACTACGCCCGGCCTGCTACACAGGTTTCATTCATTACTAGTTTCAGCAAAGTGCTCATGTCGTAGCCACTGTATACATCACGACTGCTACATACACTGCAAATAAAGAGACAATCATCCTACAGAGCACATCGATTTTGCCCATTATCTTCACAAGCTCTTTCATCTCCTCATTGCTGTCAAGGTCGTTCAGCAGCTGTTTCTTGGCCATGATTAGAGGAACTGCGTCTTTAACCTTCTGCTCTGCATCTTCCTCTTCTATTGTTCCTTCAGTTACTTGTCCAACACCCCAACCTGCTGGTATTGGGATTCCTCGGCTAACCAAATAATCAGCGTAGTTCCATTCCCCCACATCAGCAACTTCCCAGAAATACAAATCACACGAATCTTCCCTTTTCTGCACGAATCAAATTTGAAGATCATCAACCAAACTATTAAAAAACTCAGCAACTGAAAGCAGCAGAACAACACTTAAACATATTATTACCCCATGATTCGAGCATTTGTAGAAGACTCGGCCAGGGTTGCGGATTGTGGTTGAGACGCGACGGATGACTTTGCGTGATTTGCAGCAGTGGCACCACAACAACGGCAGCGGGTTGCGATGAGAAATCGGCTGCGGTGCGCGTGCCGGCGGGGGTGTGATGAGACCCACAGGCGATGGTATAGGTGGAGACTTTGCACATATTTGGTTGTTGCCTGCTGAAGAGCAGGTGGACGAGCAGCTAGCGGACATGGTTACTGCGGCCAGAGCTTCTGATGCTAGGCAGAGTAAGTAGAGAAGAGGAGAAGCGAACGTTGGATATGTGAGTTTCATTACTTGCAGAGTAGCATAGCACCATATATAGTCATAGTCTAGGTTTGGATTCGAACCAGCTACAGGAGCACGTCTTTCTTTTTTCTAAAACTCGGCAACGTCTCTTTACTGGTACACTAGCTTGTTCTGTACGCCTTCCCAAGTCTTTGATTTTCTTTCCCTTTTTTGCGAGGAAGGAAGGAGGACAAAATTGAGAGTTCCTCGGACTCGAAACCAAGATCTCTCGGTTGAAAACCAAGGGTGCTAGTCACTTACGTGGCAAACGTTCCCTATGAGGAGGACGGCAGATGAACGCATTTTCCTCGCAGTTTTCTTCATATATATAAAAAAGTATGCTACTTGGTGTCAGCTTAGTCAAAAAATGATTGTGCCAACCTTGACCGTTCGATTGACATTCAACGTCTGTCGCGTTTCTTCAGTCTCTTCTTCCTCGAGCCGCCAAAGCCAAACCAGCGCCGGCGGAACCGCCTGCTCCCGCCTCCCACGGCTGGCTGTGATCTTCCCCGTCTCCTGTTCATCCCCGTCCGAGGCCTCACCATCGTCCTCCGCGCATGCCACGGCAGCACCCTCCGGTGTTGTCAACATGGTCAACAACCGAGAGGAATAAGGAGATGACTGTACATGGTGAGGATGACAGTAGGGACCCAGCAGCGCGCGCAGTAATTTTGTTTTTTCGGGACGGAGAAGGGTATCAACTTGGTTGTGCGGGACCTGTGGCCCCTCTAGCCCAGGCTTTTGTTTCATATGTTTAGCACATGACCAGCCCAGTTTGTTTTTTTCCTTTCTGAAAAATGGCTAGCCAGCTATTTTGTTTTTTGCAGAATAACCAACATAGGCCTACTTGCTTTTCTACGCCCTGCTGGGCCGGAAATCTTTCAAGACGAGGAGGGATGCATTTTGCCCAGAAAATGGGCTATAAGTAATAAGAAATGGGCTATAAGTAATAAGAAATGGGCTATAAGTAATAATAAATGGGCTATAAGTAATAATAAATAGGCTGTAAAATGAAAAAATACAGCAAACAGGCAATTAGTTCCCAAATACTGTTTTCTTTTGGATTTTGATATTTTAAATGTCATTGTTTTTGTGCGGGTAAAATTTCATTGAATTTAAATTAAGGTATATTTAGATTTAAAATTAATTTGAATCCGGCTAGAAATTTCAGGTTGTATGCTGTTTGGGACAGATTTGGAGGCTGACTTGTGGGTCTACTAGGTTGACGTGTACTTTGGCTTTGTCAACTTAGTCCACAAACGATTCTAGCAGCAGTGAACCGTTGGATGTTAATCCAACGGCCGTGCTACTTCTTCAATATCTGATCTTCTTGCTCCAGCCGCCCAAACCAGCTCCGGTGGGACTGCCTGCTCCCGCCCCCCGTGGCCGGCTGTGCTGCCGCACAGGCCGCATCGC
Source organism: Triticum dicoccoides (assembly GCF_002162155.2). Lineage (NCBI taxonomy): Eukaryota > Viridiplantae > Streptophyta > Magnoliopsida > Poales > Poaceae > Triticum > Triticum dicoccoides. Next base: position 232,770,812 of record NC_041381.1, on the reverse strand, counting down.
CCCACCCTACTTCATTGCTGGCCAGGCCATTCCTTTACTCATCCACACCTCCTGTTATTTTCAGGCGATGGCAGCCGGACCAGTAAACCCTTGTACTCCCCACCGCGTGGGCAACCAATGCCGAGTCTTCCCTGGCTCCATGTCGTTCCCTTGCTAGGCCTCGCCGTCGTCCACCGCCATGGTGCTCTCGGCGCGGCCTGGTCAACGTGGTCAACGAACGACATCCATCGGCCGTGGACTGTACGCGCAAAATAATGATTCCTCCACGTGACAGCTAGGACCCACCGGAAGGGCCTCTGTATTTCACGAAAAAATGTTCCCCCCGCTGACATGTCGGACCCACCAGCTATATATATCTTCGCATGCAAGGAAGTGCCTCCTTATTACACACAAAAAAATGAATACCCACCCTGCTAGATGGGACCCAACATAGTGGGAGGATGACTTGTGGGCCAACTAAATTGACGGGGACGGAGGTCTTTGTCAACTTAGTCAATATGAACGATTCTAGCTCCAGTGACCGTACAATGTCCATCCAACGGCCATAGTGCTTCTTCAACCTCTGGTCTTCTTGCTCCAGCCGCCCAAAGCAATGCCGGTCGTGCCGCGTGCTCCTGCCTCTCGTGGCCGAATGTGATGCCGCGGAGGCCTCACCGCCCCTACTACTCCCACCGCTGGCCCAGGGTGTCCCTCTACTCACCCACACCCCATGTTATTCTGCGGCGACGGTAGCCTCACGCCGCAGCCGAACCAGTGAATCCTCATATTCCTCTCCGCGCGTGCTACCACTGCTACGTGTTCGCCGTCTCCGCGTCGTCCCCTTCCTAGGCCTCACCGTCGTCCAGACCACCACCCTGGTGCTCTCGGCACGACGTGGTCAATGTGGTCAACGACCGACTTCCAGCAGAAGAGTACTGTATGTGGAGAGGTTGACAGCTGGGTCCAGGCGGCCACAAGGAAGTGCCTCCTTATTACGCGAAAAAAATGTTTCCCCCCTGACTGCTAGGACCCACTGGACGGGCCAGCGTATTTTGCAAAAAAAAAAAATTCCCCGCGCTATCAGCTCGGACTCACCGGAAGTGCCTCCTTATTACGCACAAAAAAATGAATACTCCCCTTGCTAGCTGGGACCCACCATGGTAGGAGGCTGACTTGTGGGCCTACTAAGTTGACTGGGACGGGGGCCTTTGTCAACTTTAGTCAATATGAACGATTCTAGCTCCAGTGACCGTACGATGTCCATCCAAAGGCCATAGTGCTTCTTCAACCTGTGGTCTTCTTGCTCCAGCCGCCCAAAGCAGCGCCGGTCGTGCCGCAAGCTCCTGCCTCCCGTGGCCGGCTGTGCTGCCGCAGTGGCCTCACCGCCCCCTACTATACCCACAGCTGGCCAGGCCCTGCGGCGCCGGCAGCCTCACACTGCAGCCGAACCAGTGAACCCTCGTACTCCTCTCCGCACGGGCTTCCATTGCCGCGTCTTCCACCGCTCCCCGTCATCCCCTTCCTAGGCCGCGAAGTCGTCCACCGCCCTGGTGCTCTCGGCGCAGCGTGGTCAACATGGTCAAGGAACGACTTCCATTGGACGTGGACTGTATGTGGAGAGGCTGACAGCTGGGTCCACGGCCACAGCAAGGAAGTGCCTCCTTATTACACGGAAAATAATGATTCCTCCACCTGACAGCTAGGACCCACCGGACAGGCCACTGTATTTCGCAAAAAAAATGTTTCCCCCTGACTGTTCGGACCCACCAGCTACATCTTCGCTCGCAAGGATGTGCGTCCGGGCAAAAAACAAAACGATTCGCCCCCCTGACTGCTGGGACCCACCAGCGACACCTTCGCACGCAAGGAAGTGCGTCCAGGGAAAAAAAAGAT
>NC_041381.1:232712776-232768598 GCF_002162155.2 Triticum dicoccoides | reverse complement strand
AGTGCGTCCGGGCAAAAAAAAAACAAAACGATTCGCCCCCCTGACTGCTGGGACCCACCAGCTACATCTTCGCACGCAAGGAAGTTCCTGATAGTCGGGACCCACCTGGTCGAAGCATATGTAGCATTGTCATTCTGGTCACGAACATGTACGTACATACTGGTCATAGTAGAGGCGCGGACGTACACGTACGTATAGCGGCGAGGGTGCAAGAGAGAAAATACGGCAACGTACGTACATACGGGCAGGGTCTAGAACGCCTACTCACGCATACGTACATGGCTGGGTCGGAACGGAGAAACAGCGTCTTCGTCGTTTTCATGGGGAGGCAACGGAATGCGTCGTGTTCATCTAGAGGCAACGGAACGCGTGGGAGCCAACCGGCTGGGTCGGAACGGAGTGCGTGGTCGTGTTCATCGGGAGGGCTCAGACGGAACAGGCGATGGAAACGAGGCCTGGCGTACCGCACAACGGAGGAAACGACCTTGTGTTCGACCGGCCATGTTCAAAATGGGGTCCTGTTGATCGGGAGGGGCCTGGCGTACCGCAAAACGGAGGAAATGGACCTCCTACGGTCGAAACGGGGGTCCTGTTGATCGGGAGGGGTGTGGCGTACCGCAAAACGGAGGAAACGGACCTCCTACGGTGGAAACGGGGGTCCTGTTGATCAGGAGGGGTGTGGTGTACCGCAAAACGGACGAAACGGACCTCCTACGGTGGGAACGGGGGTCCTGTTCATCGGGAGGGGTGTGGCGTACCGCAAAAGGAACTCCACGGGATACTGTTCATCTCCACCGTCGACCTCCTCCAGCCTCCACAGGCTACCATCGACCTCCTCCAGCCTCCACGGGCTCCTGTTCATCCAGCCTCCACCGCGCGCTACTCCACCGGCTACTGTTCAACCACCCCTCCACGGGCACCCCTCCACCGTCTACTGTTCATCCAGCCCTCCGCACCACGGGGTCCTATTCGACAACCCCTCCACGGCCACCCCTCCATCGTCTACTATTCATCCAGCCCTCCACACCACGGGTTCCTATTCATCCAGAGGCAACGCCACCGCTCACTGTTCATCCAAACCACCCGCAACGCTCGCTGTTCATCCCAGAGGCAGCATCGATCGGCTTTAGTTAGCAGCAGTAGCGAAGGAATCGCTCCATCGGGTTCAGTTAACAACCATCGATCGATCGCTCGGGTTCTGTAATGCGTAGCCTATAGTGCAATTGCTTGGGTTCAGTTAGAGCCCAATGCCTCACTCGGGTTCAGTTAGATCCAACGCCTTGCACACACGCGTGTATGTACGAGAGAAACGCACATCGCTCCGCCCCCGACCTCCCACCATAACCGGCAACTCCCCAAAATTTTCCTCCTCCTCGCTTCTACCACGGTTTTTTCATCATGGACGGCTCAAAGAATGTCATGCAGCTGCATCTCCGGCCCGCCCAGGACGAAAAGCCCATTTTCTTTCATGACTTTTTGTCAGAGAAGTAGGAGCCCACCACATCTACGATGATACTGGGTTTCGTCCCAATTATCGTCATACAAGTGTCATATGTATGACAGAAATTTTTTTCGTTCGGCCCAAAATGTCACGGATGTTTCTTTTTTTTGTAGTGCAAGTGGCGGAGGGAGGCTGGTCGGTGCCGAAAAGCAAGGAGGAGGCGACGACTGATGATTGGGGGTGCGATTTTCGAGGAGGGGGCGGCGGCTGCGAGGTGGGAGAAGGCTAGGGGTTGGTGGATGCTAGGGGATGCCCAAAATGGACTAGGGGGTACCATAGATAGCAGGGGGCTAGGGTTTGAGGGGGTTTTGGAGCGTTTCGGAGCCTCCGATTGCAATCCGGCGGCTCCGGTCGGTGGGGGGTTACTGGGTTGCACGTGGGCTATGGAGAGGGGCCTTGGGCTTTGGGAGAGAAGAGAAGTGCAGCCTGGGATAGGTTTTCGGAGACCGAAAACATCCGATGAATAAACTGGCAAGGGTGCCCTACGGATGACGGTTGGGCTATCAAATGAACTCCGAATGCGACGAAACTTGACATGCGGTCTACCTACACTATAATAAGACCGCACGCGAACTTTCACCCCATTCCGAGAATATTTTTGTGCCACTAATAAAATAATATTTCGGAGGTACCGTGGGCGCGTGCGAGTGTGGTTGTGCTCAAAACGGACAACAGACAGAACCGGGGGAACCCGAACGGATGCAAGTTTTGAAAAACATGCAGATGAAATGGAGATGATGACATGGAAAAATGCAACACGCAAGAAAATGACATGGCAACAACGATGAATAACGGGAAGACACCTGGCGCATCGGATTCGGGGAGTTACAACTCTCCTCCACTAACAAGAGATCTCGTCCCGAGATCTTAGGAACGAGACAGAAGAGAAAGAGGAAGAGGTGAAGTAAGAACGCAAGAGAGAAGATGAAAAAAGTCAAGAGCACTCGGGTAGAAAAGAGAAACGGTGAACATGACGAGAATCAAAAGCTCAAGAAACAAGATAGATTCTGAACCCACTCCGGTTAGAACAAGATAGAAAAGGAATAAGAACATAAGAATTTCGGCAGGAATCCGACTGAAAACGGAAAGAATGGAGACCTGAACTTCAGAGGATGGAATTACACTTGACGAGACGAACAAAGTAATGCCTCTGGAAGAACTAAAAGAATGGAATGAAAAGAACTTAGAAGGAGGGATTGAATGGATTAGTTGAGATATTCAACAACAAAAGAATCATCTTGTTGTGGACCTATGGAAAAACATCTCAAAACTTGAGGTGAAACTCTGCCATAAGAAAATGTCTGAATAGCTGAGAAGAACGAAGAAATGCAAAACTCCACTTCAGAAGAAAATGAAGAATTATTTGCACTTCGAGACACGAGAAGAAAATATACTTGAACTCCTCCAACAAAATCTTGATGAACTATTGAAGAATGAATTAAATCAAGAAGAACCACCATGAAGAACTCCGGTGACAAAAGGATGATGAGATAGAATGAAGGATGAAAGAATAAGATTAAACCTTGTGGAGATTTAGATGGAGGTTCCGACGAAATGACCAAGGAAATTTGAACTCCGGAAAAGAAAAGAAGAAAACACTTGGAACTAGAATTTATTCATCAAGAACAAACTCCAAAGGAAGGGATTACTTGACGACGATGAAATAAGAATAAGAATTATGTTATGCTTATCCTCATCAAATTTAATTGAAGACAACCGGATTTGGCATTCAACTTATTCTTTCTAAAAATGATTAAGGGGGATATAGCACAAAACTTGAGAAAGTCTTCATGAACCACCGGTGGAATTGAAAAGACCGAATGAATTAATATGATGTCAAAGGAAAAGGAATCTGAAGGATCCACCGTAAGAATTAAAAAATGACTAATGAAAGAGAATGAATCACCGAGAAGAATTAGAAGAACAAATATGCTTGAGGGGATTTTGATGCAAAGGAACAAAGAGATAACAAGCTGATTAAAGAGTAGTGACAAATGCGTCGGGATAAATAGAGAACGATAGCTAGAATAATGGCCTCCGGTGAAACAAAACAGAAATCAACTCCTGAAATACTCCAGATAGGTAAGAAAGAATAGCTGACAAACAGAATAATTCGAGAGGATAGCATGAAACTAGAACCACGAATCTTATAGAGAATGGACAAGATTTAGAGCTCTTCTTCGATCTTCAACTGACGATGAGAAACACCACCAAAATTACTGAGATACTCCAGGAGAATGAAAAGCGAAGAGGTTGAGCCATCAATCAAAAGAATTTGAAAGCGATCTTGGGGAAGGCATGTGACTGCTGGGATCCAGTCTTACGTCACACTTGAAAAGAATTAGGATGGCTTCGAAATAATTAGAAGAGTCAGGTAAGTTCCTAGGAAAACACCTGTGGGTTAGGACCCATTAAAAGAAAACACCGTTGAAAAAGGATTGCGGAATAGATGATGCACCGGAACAATTGAAATATTTGAATGAGATGACAACCTCAAATTAATTCGAACACAGACGAATCTCCTGAGATTCTTGAGCACTCCGGAAGGATAAACTTGCGAGAAGCAAACGAGCAGGGAAAACACTTGATCCAAGGAAAGAATATGATCAACCCGAAAAAACTTGAATTGAGTCCACCGGAGAAGAAAAAGAGAAGAAGATTGTCAAACGAAACGAGAATTCACTGGTTGAAGTAATTGAGGGAAGACTTAAGAGGCTCCACACGAATAAAATTGATGCTCGAAACAGACTCAGGCTCCGGGAAGAAGAGGGTGGGTGGGTGGGAAAACAAAGGCAGCTTGGAAGTGGGAACCAACGAATATCTTGAAGAGAAAACACCGGTGGAAATAATTGAGGAAAGAATGCAAAGACTCCACACGAGTAGGATGGATACTCGATTACGGGCTCCAGCTCCGAGAAGAAAAAGGGTGGGCGGTGGGAAAAATAAAACAACTGAGGATTGATCCAGGCAAAGCGGCGCGAGACGAAGGGGCTCGGCCCTGGGCGACGGCCAGGCGGTGGAGCTCGCCGGAGATGGTGGGCCGGCGAGGAAGCTCGAGATCGGGCTCTTCCCGATCCGGATCGATCAGGGCAGCCGGGAACTCGGGGCTGCATGCTGAGGGACGGGCCCCGATGGGCTTCGGGGGCCCTGCGCGGGCCTGGATGGGTCGCAGCGGCGCTGGCCTGGATCTGCTCTATAGCCTTGATCTTATCTACATTGGCCTCGACCCACGGCGGAACACAAAGAAACCAAAAATCTTGCAGGAGGGAACGCCAAACACACACTTCTCTAGGTTTAACTTCAAGTTGATCTTGCCCAGATTAGCAAATGTGTCTTCCAAATCCTGGATGAGGGTGGATTTGTCCTTGGTCTTGACCACAATATCATCCATATAAGCCTCAATGTTTCTGCGCAACTATGGTTCAAAGCCAATTTGGACTGCCCTTGCAAAAGTAGACCGACACTTTTCAATCCAAAAGGCATGAGGACAAATTAGTACGTACCGCATGGGGTGATGAAGGAGTTCTTCTCCTCATCTTCCTTAGACATGAAGATCTAATGATATCCAGAGTACACATCTAGAAAAGCAAGCAAATCACAGCCTGAAGTGGAATACACAATCTGGTCAATGCGCGACAAGGGAAATTGATCCTTTGGGCAAGCCTTGTTGAGGTCTGTGAAGTCAATGCAAAGCCTCCACTTCCCATTAGCCTGGCGCACAACCACTGGGTTTGCCAACCACGTTGGATGCGGTACTCCTTTGACCAAACCAGCTGCCTGAAGCTTCTTAATCTCCTCGGCAATGAACTATTGCCGCTCCAGGGCCTGCTTCCACACCTTCTGCTTCACTGGTCGGGCATGTGGGCAGATAGCAAGGTGGTGCTCGATTACCTCCCTGGGAACACAGGGATATCAGATGGTTGCCAGGCAAACACATCGATATTCGCCCGGAGGAAGGCAACGAGCATGCTTTCCTATTTGTCATCAAGGGTGGCTCTAATAGTAAAGGTACCATCAATGCCAGCTAGCCCTGCCGGGACCTTCTTAACATGGGGTGTGGGAGCCTTGGCCCTCTTGCTTTTGGAACACTCCGGCACGTCATCAACGGGTGCCATGCACTCAGTGGGGGAACTCTTCTCAGATTCCTTGCAGGGGTCCCTACAATACTTCTTCTTTCCCTTACTTTCCTAGGCAGGCACCGCTTCCTCGGCGGCCTCTGCCGCAATAGCGTCCCGATACATCTTGTCCATACATATCATCTCATCTTTCTTATTTGATGGAATGGAAATGATGCCCATTTGGCCTGGCATCTTCAAGGTGTCGTAGGCATAGTGGGATGCCGCCATGAACTTGCCAGGGCAGGGCGCCCAAGGATTCCATTGTACAACAGGGGGAGATCGACCACATCAAACACAATCTTTTCAGACTGTTAGTTGAACTCACCTCCAAACGTCACCGGCAATGTGATTTTTACCTTAGGACGGCCCCGGCTAGGATTAACTCCTTGAAACGTGCCGGTAGCCTTAAGCTCTTCCTATGCTATCTGGAGCTTGCTGAGAACATGTGGGGAGATTAGATTCAACCCAGCCCCACCATCAACCAACATATTTGTGACCTTGAGGTTGCATATCATTGGGGAGACCAACAACAGCAGACAACCTAACGCAGTTGTGCGGTCATGGTGATATTCCTCATCAAAGATGATGGGCACGAGTGACCATTTGAGTGGTTTCCGTGAAGTTGGCACTGGATCCATGGCATTGACCTCACGCACCCACTGTTTAAGTTGGCAGTGAGAGGAGTGTAAAGATGCACCCCCGTCAATGCACAGGGAGTCAGTGGCCTTCTGGAATTCTTGCTCACTGGTTTCCTCTTCATCACTCCCAGCATCACAATCCTCTTTCTCTCTGTCCCTAGCGGATTTTCCTTGGTTCCGAGAAGCCTTTCTAGGACGATTTGCTTCACCGGCCCGGCCCTTACCACCAGTAGCGTTCTGACCTCTTTCCTTATCTCGCTCCTCATACTCAGCCCTCTGCTTCTTGACGAGCTGCTCGACTTGGTGACACTCATGGAAATGGTGGCCCTTGGTCCGATGGATCTTGTAGTACGGCCCATCACTCTTCCGAGCTTTCTCGGCCGCTGCGGCCTCCTGGCAGTCAGCACACTTGGCAACTTCCTTGTAGGGAGCTTCGGCTTTTGCCTTTTTGCCGGTACTAGGCGTGCCTAATCCCTCAACAGTCATCATCACTTTATACTTGCGCTTCTTGTTGCGCTTCTCATTCTTCTTCTTCTGGATGGTGGTCTTGTCGTCATCTTCTGAGTCGATGTCGATGCAATCCTCTTGTCCAGGAAGTTTCCTCCCTTCTTCCACCCGAGAACATTTGTCCACCAAGGTGTACAACTCCTTCACAGCCTTGGGCAACTTGATGTTCATCTTGGGACATATCCTTCATTTGCGCACATTAGACTGAAAGGCGGCTATCACAGCTGCCGGGTGGATGTCTAGGATATTCATGTGAACTCTACTAAAGCTTTGCAAGTACGTCCACAGAGTTTCACCTTATTTTTGCTGGAGGAGTTGCAAATCGCTGGGCCTCCCTGGTTCTTGATGGCCTCCCATAAAGGCGATACTGAACTCATGGCATAGGCTAGCCCAGGATGAGATGGAGTTCTCCGGCAAGTGCATCAACCAAGACCTCACATTAGACTTAAGTGCAAAAGGGAAATAATTGGTGAAACCTTCTTATCTCTTCCTCCGGCAGCCCGAACAACGATGGTGTAGATGCTCAAGAACTCTGACGGGTTCAATCTTCCATCATACTTCTCAGGTATCTCTAGCTTGAACGTGCGAGCGGATTGCCAATGGACTTGCCATAGCTCACGGGTGAATGATTTCTACTACACAACCTTCTTCTTGTATAGGTTGTTGGGCCTCCAAGTGCAGAGGTTTGTAGGACAGTAGCAAATTTCCCTCAAGTGGATGACCTAAGGTTTATCAATCCGTGGGAGGCGTAGGATGAAGATGGTCTCTCTCAAGCAACCCTGCAACCAAGTAACAAAGAGTCTGTTGGGTCCCCAACACACCCAATACAATGGTGAATTGTATAGGTGCACTAGTTCGGCGAAGAGATGGTGATACAAGTGAAATATGGATGATAGATATAGGTTTTTGTAATCTGAAATTATGAAAACAGCAATGTAACAAGTGATAAAAGTGAGCGTAAACCGTATTGCAATGCTAGGAAACAAGGCCTAGGGTTCATACTTTCACGAGTGCAAGTTCACTCAATAATAATAACATAACTGGATCATATAATAGTCCCTCAACATGCAACAAAGAGTCACTCCAAAGTCACGAATAGCAGAGAACAAACAAAGAGATTATGGTAGGGTACTAAACCACCTCAAAGTTATCCTTTCTGCTCGATCTATTCAAGAGTACGTAGTAAAATAACATAAAGGTATTATTTTCGTTCAATCTATCCTAGAGTTCGTACTAGAATAACACCTTAAGATACAAATCAACCAAAACCCTAATGTCACCTAGATACTCCAATGTCACCTCAAGTATCCGTGGGTATGATTATACGATATGCATCACACAATCTCAAATTCATCTATTGAAACCAACACAAAGTACTTCAAAGAGTGCCCCAAAGTTTCTATTGGAGAGTCAAGACAAAAACGTGTGCCAACCCCTATGCATAAGTTCACGAGGTTACGGAACCCGCAAGTTGATCACCAAAACATACATCAAGTAGATCACGTGATATCCCATTATCACCACAGATAAGCACATGCAAGACATACATCAAGTGTTCTCAAATCCTTAAAGACTCAATCCGATAAGATAACTTCAAAAGGAAAACTCTATCCATTACAAAAGAGTAGAGGGGGAGAAACATCATAAGATCCAACTATAATAACAAAACTTGCGATACATCAAGATCGTGCCGAATCAAGAACACAAGAGAGAGAGAGAGAGAGATCAAACACAAAGCTACTAGTACATACCCTCAGCCCCAAGGGTGAACTACTCCCTCCTCGTCATGGAGAGCACCAGGATGATGAAGATGGACACTGGTGATGGATTCCCCCTCCGGCAGGGTGCGGAAACAGGCTCCCGAGAGGTTTTTGCTGGCTACAGAGGCTTGCAGCGGCGAAACTCCCGATGTATGGTGCTCCTGGATGTTTTCGGGGTATATGGGTATATATGGGCGAAAGAAGTCGGTCAAGGGAGCCACGAGGGGCCCATGAGGGTGGGGGGCTTGCCCAAGGGGGTAGGGCGTGCCCTGGACCCTCGTGGCCACCTAGTTGCTTCCCTGACGTCTACTCCAAGTCTCCTGGGTTGCGTTTGTTCCAAAAATAACTCTCCCTAAGGTTTCATTCTGTTTGGACTCTGTTCAATATTCCTTTTCTGCAGAACACTGAAATAGGCAAAAAAACAACAATTTGGACTGGGCCTCCGATTAATAGGTTAGTCCCAAAAATAATATAGAAGTGTATAGTAAATCCCATTAAACATCCAAAATAGATAACATAATAGTATGGAACAATAAAAAATTATAGATACATTGGAGACGTATCAGTGAAGGCAGGGCATCCGACCACGAAAGGTAGGTACCCACCATCCCCGGGCGTAGGCTCGTCAACGTTGGGGCCATCACACCCGTTGCGTTGGCGATCATCAAGTTCATCAAGGGATATTTCAATTAAAACATCGGAATCATAAGTATCTATAGATTCAAGCATATCATTATTTTCTTCCAAAGCAATGGTCATTCTTTTAATAAATTGTTTTACATAGACATTATGAGCATAGTTTTCATAGCAATATTTAAGTATGTCAAAATTTTCAGATTCGTAGAGAGTAATATCATACTTTTCAATCAAAGAAGCAACTTCATAAGAACCCATAAAAGCAACAAATTCTTCAATTTTTTCAATATCATAGTAACTATAAACACGCTTTGCATAAGAAGATAAGATTTCATTATTATTAAACTCACATAGGTAGGGAAGGTGTTTTTTAGGGTTCCTAGTGCAACAAGTAAAATCATAAATTTCACAAAGATTCCAAGCATAACACAGCAATTTGTTTATTGGATCCCATAAGAGTCTCCCTTTTTGAGACACATGATGACGCACAAAATGAGCATGCTCATCTAAAGATTTCCCATCAACTTGGATAGTTGGGGTTTCAGCACGAGTGCATAAGGATCAAAGATGATCCAAGTAGAACACTTTAGGTGGATCCATATCTATAGATTTAGCAAGCAAAGATGCAAGCACATAGAAGGCACATGGAGACATAAGCAAACATAATATCGAACGAAAGAAGGGCAAACAAAAGGCAAAGGTTTTTGAAAATCATTTTAGAAGTGGGGAAGAGGAAAACGAGAGGCGAATGTCAAATAATGTAATGCGAGGGAGAAGAGTTTGTGATGGGTACTTGGTATGTCTTGACTTGAGCGTAGACCTCCCTAGCAACAGCGCCAGGAATCCTTATTGCTACCTGTGGAGCACTGCGTTGGTTTTCCCTTGAAGAGGAAAGGGTGATGCAGCAAAGTAGCGTAAGTATTTCCCTTAGTTTTTGAGAGCCAAGGTATCAATCCAGTAGGAGGCTACACGCAAATCCCTCGTACCTACACAAACAAATAAGAACGTTGCAACCAACGCGATAAAGGGGTTGTCAATCCCTTTGTGGCCACTTGCAAGAGTGAGATCTGGTAAAGATAATAATAAGATCAATATTTTTCATATTTTTATGATATAGATTGGAAAGTAAAGATTGCAAAATAAAATAGATCAAAAACTTATATGATGGGAAATAGACCCGGGGGCCATAGGTTTCACTAGTGGCTTCTCTCAACATAGCATAAGTATTACGGTGGGTGACCAAATTACTGTTGAGCAATTGATAGAAAAGTGCATAGTTATGAGAATATCTAGGCATGATCATGTATACAGGCATCACGTCCGCGACAAGTAGATCGAAACGATTCTGTAGCTACTACTATTACTCCACACATTGACCGCCATCCAACATGCATCTAGAGTATTAAGTTCATAAGAACAGAGTAATGCATTAGGCAAGATGACATGATGTAGAGGGACAAACTCAAGCAATATCATATAAACCCCATCTTTTTATACTCGATGGTAACAATACAATACGTGCCTTGCTACCCCTGCTGTCACTGGGAAAGGACACCACAAGATTGAACCCAAAGCTAAGCACTTCTCCCATTGCAAGAAAGATCAATCTAGTAGGCCAAACCAAACTGATAATTCGAAGAGACTTGCAAAGATAACCAATCATACATAAAATAATTCAGAGGAGATTCAAATATTTCTCATAGATAATCTTGATCATAAACCCACAATTCATCGGATCTCGACAAACACACCGCAAAAAGAGTTACATCGAATAGATCTCCAAGAAGATCGAGGAGAACATTGTATTGAGTATCAAAGATAGAGAAGAAGCCATATATCTAATAACTATGGACTCGAAGGTCTGTGGTAAACTACTCACACTTCATCGGAGAGGCTATGGTGTTGATGTAGAAGCCCTCTGTGATTGATTCCCCCTCCGGCGGAGCGCCGGAAAAGGCCCTGTCGGTGTCAAAACCGGCGGATCTCGGGTAGGGGGTCCCGAAGTATGCGTCTAGGTGGATGGTAACAAGAGACAAGGGACACGATGTTTTACCCAGGTTCGGGCCCTCTTGATGGAGGTAAAACCCTACGTCCTGCTTGATTAATATTGATGATGTGTGTTACAAGAGTGGATCTACCACGAGATCAAGGAGGCTAAACCCTAGAAGCTAGCCTATGGTATGATTGTTGTTCGTCCTATGGACTAAAGCCATCCGGTTTATATAGACACCGGAGAGGGCTAGGGTTACACAGAGTCGGTTACAATGGTAGGAGATCTACATATCCGTATCGCTAAGCTTGCCTTCCATGCCAGGGAAATTCCCATCCGGACACGGGACGAAGTCTTCAATCTTGTATCTTCATAGTCTTGGAGTCCGGCCGATGATGATAGTTCGGCTATCCGGACACCCCCTAGTCCAGGACTCCCTCAGTAGCCCCTGAACCAGGCTTCAATGACGACGAGTCTGGCGTGCATATTGTCTTCGGCATTGCAAGACGGGTTCCTCCTCCGAATAATTTATAGAAGATTGTGAATACCAGGATAGTGTCCGGCTCTGCAAAAATAAATTCCATGTACCACCGTAGGGAGAATAATATTACACCAGTTCAATCTGCTGACGCGTTTTGTGGCGTGACTTCACACCACTACCAAGCCTTTACTTGAATTGTTTTTATTGTACCACCTCAGCGCATTTAGCAAAGCGGTTTCCTTGGCACGTCTTGTCAAAGCAGAGATCGTGTTCCCCTTATTCCGGGATTCCCATCAATATGGACGTGGGTAACCCAACCGCGCCATTGATTGCAGCGCTTGGGAGATAAGCAAGTTTTACCAGGCCGGTGGGGACACATGTTTTTGTCCGCCCATATAAGGGGATGAAGATCCAACCCTTTTACCTGCGCCTTCTTCCTCCTTGGCTTATCCATCTCCGCGAACTCAAGCTCCAGCGCCCAAGTCCACACTTCTCACCTCAACCTTCTCCAACTATGTCCGGAGCGGGAGGCAAGTGGATGGCCTCCTCCGTCACGGAGGGGCAGATTCAGAAGCTGCGCGACGCCGGATATTTGTCCAGCAACATCGCGCACCGGCTCCCCGACGAGGGAGAGCTCATCCCCACCCCCAGGCCCCAAGAGAGGGTAGTATTTCTTTCCCATTTCCTCCATGGACAGGGCTTCCCACTTGATCCCTTCGTCCGGGGGCTCATGATCTACTACGTCCTGGATTTCCATGATCTGGCCCTGAATTTCATCCTCAACATCTCGGCGTTCATCATCGTGTGCGAGGCCTTCCTCTGCATCCAGCCCCACTTGGGCTTGTGGCTCAAGACCTTCAGTGTCAAGCCGAAGGTTGTGAAGGGCAGCCAAGCGGAGTGCGGAGGCACCATGGTGGGCAGGATGTCCCATGTTACTTGGCTGGAGGGCACTTTCGTGGAAACCATTAAGGGGTGGCAATCGGGGTGGTTCTACATCACCGAGCCGCGTGACCCCGATTGGGCAGCGGCCCCCAAATTCAGATCTGGCATTCCTACACGGCTCACCTCCTGGGAAGAGAGTGGCCGGATCTGGGGTGATTCGAAGGAGCTGACCGGACTCCAAGCCTGTATCCAAAAGCTGGTGGACAAGAAGCTCAAGCTTGTCAACGTAGTCTAGGTCATGCTCATCCACCGGATTCTCCCGTGCCAACGACGGGGTTTCAACATGTGGGAGTTCGATCCGGCGCAACACTAGACTCTGAGCGGGCTCTTCGACACTACGTACGAAGATGTCTGGAAGGTGTTGTTCAAGGGCGCCGAGGCTCCCGGATCTGCTACCGAAGATCGCGGATTCAGCTCGCAGCGTCCGGCTGACGAGGTAAGTGATTTTGTCCTTTACGGAACGCTCATTTTCCATAGTTTGACTCTATGCGGGATCTAAACTCCCTTTTCCTTTGATAGGACTGGCTGGCGAAGGCTGAACAGACTATCTGTCCGGCCCCATTGCCAGAGGACCTAGCGGACGCCCGTCTAACGAGGCTGCTGGCTCCGGCACCCCACGTGGTGCCGGAGAAGAATGCCAAGAAGAAGGCCACGGGGACTCGGAAGAGTTCCCGTTTTCAGGTCCTATCGGATGATGACTCCGAGGCCGACTCCTCTCACCAAGGTGAGGAGGAGAAGAAGAAAGCCTCTCCCCCAGTGGGGGGAGAGAAGAAAAGGAAGGCCTCCCCAACGAGGGAGGCCGAAGGGTCCAAGAAGGGAAAAACTCTTCCCCCGGACTGCTCTGCCAATGCGAGTGACGACGACGAAGACTGGCCCCCAAGGGCCCAGCCCCTGGCGAGATCGTGAGTATCCAGACTCCCGAATAACTTTATGGTTTTTTCTTTTTTGCCACACAATGTCTTTCTAATGCCGCATACAACCCTGTAGTCCGCCCAAGGATGATCTTCCCGCTTCATCGAGCGGGTCCTTAGGTGCGTCGGATATGGATTCTCTTCCGACCGCCTCCACCCCCCGTGACATGGATGATGCCGAGGTGGGATCCCGGGAAGGGACCCACCAGGAGGAGGAGGCCCCGGAGGTGTCGCAGGACAACCTCCCGGACTTTGCACCGGACTCGGCTCCGGATCCCATAGTGGCTCCGGAGTCCGGCGGGCGGCCCCTTCGTAAGAAGGGCAAGACCGTGACGCCGGCAGCCTCCGCCCAACCTGAGGCGCCGGATAGCTTGCTGGAGGCGCTGAATGGCGCCTCCATCGAAGAGGAACACCGCACTGTTATGAGTGCGGTGATTCAGAAGGTGCAGCTCGCCAAGAGCGGGCTGATCATAGCCTGCAGCAGCCTTCTAACAGGCTTTAAGGTAAGAACTTTGATATATGTAAAATAGTACTGCATAGACAGTAGCCCCTGATGCTCGGTTCGGTGTTCGGAAAGAAAAGCCGGACTGAGGATCTAAGAAGATATACGCAGGAGTCATAAAAAATATGTCAATATGGGATTGCAGGCTGCGCTGCTGACCTCTGCCGCACTGACTGCGGAGGTCAATACTTTGAAGGAAAGCCTCAAGCGGTCCGAGAACGAGCTCGGCCGTGCCAAGAAGCAGCTCCAGGACAAGGAAGGTGAGTAACACCTTATTAAAATTGTACCTTACAGAAAAGGATTTTGGTTGCAAAAAGAATGACAAGGATAACGTGGGTATTGCAGGGGCCACTAACGAGGTGGAGACCCTGAAAGAGGCGGTGGCCGCGGCCGAACGCAATGCGGCCGCGGAGCGCACCAAGCGAGAGAAGCAGGAGGCGCGGGTGGCGGAGGTACAGCAAGAGCTCCAGGATCTCGTGAAAAAACATGAGAGCCTGGAGCGTGACTTGAAGACTCGAGAGTCTGAGCTTGCAACGGCTCTTGAGAGTGCCAAAGCCGCTAAGGCCGAAGCCTACAAGGCCCTCCAGGAGATCGAGGCGGTGAAGAAAATAGCAGCGGGTAAGGCATTTTTCATGCAAAGTAAGCATGTGAGTGTTAATTACCTGTTGCTTACCCGAATTCGGAGCTCTCCAGGAGCGTTCGCAGATCTTCCTCGCAGCGTGTCCGATGCTGCCGCGTTCTACCGGGCCGAGGAGGGGAGCTTGACGGAGAAGGTCTTCTAGTCTTAGTATACTGAGGCCGGACATCCGGTGCCCCTTAGCGACCAGCTAAAGCAGCTGGTCGAGCTCCACAAGGCGGCCGAACAGGCCATGAAGGGCCTCATAGTTCGGCTGTGGCCTAAGGAGGCCATGCCTGGGAGCTACTTTGGCCTGGTGCGGCGGCTGGTGGATGCGTGCCCGTGGGTTGAAGTCATCAAGCACTCGGCTTGTATTGAAGGTGCCCGTCGGGCCCTTGCCCGCGCAAAGGTGCACTGGGGCAAGATGGATGCCCAGAAGCTCGTGACGGACCCGCCACCAGAGGGCAAGGAGCATCGCACGCCTGAGATGTATTATAAGAGTGTGCTGAAGGGCGCCCGCACTATTGCGGGTGAGTGCTCCAAAGATGTAATATTTGAGTAGACTAGTATTTTGTTATCCTGTGCACTGAAAACTTAGTTCATTTGCGCTAAGCAACGCATTTTAATATAAAATATTACCTTCTGTGCGGCTGTTTATCAAATCTAAGAGATGGCAAGTCGTCGGCTTCAGCCCCCATGCCACGAGTGCTGGGGTGTTCGGGATAAATTTGAGCACTCTTGTTCCCATATTTGGGTCCATCTAGGGAGGCGCTCAACACAACGAACAAGGCAACCGGACTTATAATGCTTGAACACTCTCACTTAGCCATAGAATTCTATAATTTTAAATTTTAGTGAAGCCCCTAGTCTTCGGAAGGCCGAATTTGGGGCGCTATCCACGCCTGGGCCGGACTAAGTCGGCTCCTCGCTCTAAGCGGCATAAGTCTTTAAGGACTCGCAAAAAACCTCTCGAATAGCGACCAGCTCTCGCCTCATCACGACGGTCAGTTTTAGCTTTCTGCACTGAGGCGTTAACCCAGCTCAACTGGGGCGTAATCGCAGTGGTTCTCCCAGTGCTACCTTAGCCGATACAACGGAACGTAAGGTACCAAAACATGGGAGCTGGGCAAACCCAACTATTGACCCAAGACATGATTCGGAGCCGATGCATATAATGCTATAAGTTCGGGGTGCCGCACTTGTGAAAGTGTTCGGACTTATCACACCATGATGCGGGAAATGTAAGCCCCTGGTGTATTTAGCCGTACCAAAATGTACGGATGCATCATGTCATAGATGAACATATGTATAAGAAAGAAATGCAATTGGAAGCAAAAAGGTGCTGCATTACTTTATTCAAGAAAAACTGTTGTAAGTGCAGAACGATACAAATGGTGCGATAAGCAAGGGATGGGACTGTTAAACATGTCCCCCTCCAGGGGTAGGCTGCGGAATGGTGCATAAAATAGATTTAATGCTTGTAATGGAGACCACCTGGATATTCGTTGTAGCCTTTCTCCTTCCCTGGCTGTTGCATCATGAGTTCGGCATGTCTGCTGCCGGACAGGGCCTCTGACGAACGGAGTCCCGTGGGAAAAAAAGGAAAAAGAAAAAAGAAAAAAAAGAACGACACACTTGAAAGCCCCTCGTGTGGTTGAGCCGCAGTTTGGGCCTATCGTGGTCGTGCTCCTCTCCCCATGCCCATGGTATCTTCAGAGCGTAATGGTGTACGCGAAGGACCTGTCTTGACGTTTTACAGGGGCTAGGGTTGGGGCCGCACTGCTACGCGTGCTCGGAACGTGCCAGGTGGTCTTGTTTTAGGTTACTCCGGGCGCGCTTAGCTGTGTCCGGCCGCATAACGGCCGGACTCGAGAATTACCTTAAGAGGCTGCATTGTACTTCTGCCGCAAGAGCCGCTGTATGTTCCTCCGTGCAGAGAGAATGTTTAGTGTTTCCGTTGACTGTGATGACTCCTCGAGGGCCTGGCATCTTGAGCTTGAGGTATGCGTAGTGCGGCACCGCGTTGAACTTTGCAAACGCAGTATGTCCGAGCAGGGCATGATAGCCGCTGCGGAACGGAACTATGTCGAAGATTAACTCCTCGCTTCGGAAGTTATCCGGGGATCCGAAGACCACTTCCAGTGTAACTGAGCCTGTACAATTGGCTTCTATACCTGGTATGACGCCTTTAAAGGTCGTCTTGGTAGGTTTAATCCTTGAGGGGTCTATGCCCACTTTGTGCAATGTATCCTGATAAAGCAGGTTCAGGCTGCTGCCGCCGTCCATCAGGACTCTGGTGAGGTGAAATCCATCGACGATTGGGTCTAAGACCAATGCGGCGAATCCGCCGTGGCGGATGCTGGTGTGGTGGTCCCTTCAGTCAAAAGTGATCGGGCAGGAGGACCATGGATTGAACTTTGGGGCAACTGGCTCCATCGCGTATACATCCCTGAGTGCATGCTTCCGCTCCCTTTTGGGTATGTGCGTTGCGTATGTCATGTTCACCGTCCGCACCTGTGGGGGGAAATCCTTCTGTCCTCTATTGTTCGGCGGTCGGGTCTCTTCCTCGTCGTCGCTATGCAGCCCCTTGTCAATGTTTTCGGCAATTAACTTGCCTGCCTGCTTGAATACCCAACAGTCCCTGTTGGTGTGGTTAGCTGGCTTTTCGGGGGTGCCATGTATCTGGCACAAGCGGTCGAGTATTCGGTCCAAATTGGACGGACCCGGAGTAGTTCTTTTGAATGGCTTTTTCCGCTGACCGGGTTTAGAGCCTCTGAATCCGGCATTGACTACCATATCCTCACTGTTGTCGCCGTTAATGCGGCGTTTGTTTTTGTTACGATGCGACCTGCCATTACGGTCCTTGATATCCGGACTGCCAAAATTTTTGCTGAGGTTGTTGCTGCATGCTAGCCAGCTGTCCTCACCCGCGCAGAAGCGGGTCATGAGTGATGTGAGGGCTGCCATGAATTTTGGCTTTTCCTGTCCCAGGTGCCGGGCAAGCCACTCGTCGCGGATATTATGCTTGAAGGCTGCTAGGGCCTCCGCATCCGGACAGTCGACGATTTGGTTTTTCTTGGTTAAGAACCGTGTCCAGAATTGTCTGGCCGATTCGTCTGGCTGCTGAATTATGTGGCTGAGCTCATCAGCGTCTGGTGGTCGCACATACGTGCCTTGGAAGTTATCGAGGAATGTGGCTTCCAGGTCTTCCCAACTCCCAATTGACTCTGCTGGCAAGCTGTTATGCCAATGCCGGGCTGGTCCTTTAAGCTTGAGGGGGAGATATTTGATGGCGTGAAGATCGTCACCGCGGGCCATGTGGATGTGAAGGAGATAGTCTTCGATCCAAACCGTGGGGTCTGTTGTGCCATCGTAAGATTCAATATTCACGGGTTTAAACCCTTCTGGGATTTGATGATCCATTACTTCATCTGTGCGGCATAGTGGGTGTGCGGCGCCTTTGTACTGGGCGATATCACGATGGAGCTCAAAAGAGCTTTGTCTGTTTTGTTCGGCCCGGCCGGACTTACTGTGTCCGGCGCGACGGTTATCGTCACGTATCATGGGGCGCCCACGCGATCCATAGATCGATCTTGATTGTCTTTCCCTATCCTCCAATATATCTCGCAAGTCCGGAGCGTTCCCCTGTGGCCTTGTGCTTTTCGAGCGATGCCGAGGTACGGGTCTAGTGAAGGGCCTAGAGGCCTCTCTGTCGCGACCACGGGGTGGTCGATCAGCCGTATTGTCTCCTGGTGATGCGGGTTCATACGCCTCCTCCTCTAATTGGGGGAGCAGCTTGCGTTTAGGGTAGCTTTTGGAGGGGCGTTCGAGCTCATGCTCTTCGGCTGCGAGGACTTCAGTCCATCTGTCGGCTACCAGATCTTGATTAGCTCTAAGCTGTTGCTGCTTTTTCTTGAGGCTGTTCGCCGTGGCCATAAGCCTGCGTTTAAAACGCTCTTGTTCGACGGGATCCTCAGGCACGACGAATTCATCGTCGTCGAGGCTTGCCTCGTCTCCGGAGGGAGGCATATAATCCTCTACCTCTTCTTCTGCCGCTCTCTCATGAGGGCTGGCGTCTCCGTCCTCCTGCGCTGGATCTTGCTGGAGTGGGTTGTCTTCGGCACTGTCCGATGTATTATTATCTCCAGTGCCGGGATCTTCATTCTTGCTGTGGCGGGATTTAGAACGGCGCCGCTGACGCCGGCGCTTGGGCTGTTTCTTGGAGGGGTCATCCTCCGCTGTTCCTTCACCATTCCCATCCTTTGGGATATCCACCATGTATATGTCATATGATGAGGAGGCTTTCCAGTGCCCGATGGGCGCTGGTTCTTGGTCGTCTCCGGCATCGTCGTCCATACCGTCGATGTCTTCGGAGTCGTAGTCGAGCATGTCGGTTAGATTGTCGACAGTGGCTACCAAGTGGGTGGTGGGTGGGCTTTGAATTTCTTCGTCGTCCGCATCCCAACCATCCTGACCGCAGTCCGGCCAGGGCTCTCCTGATAACGAGAGATACTTTAACGAACTCAAGATGTCGCTGAAAGGTGAGTGTTGAAAGATGTCTGCTGCGGTGAACTCCATGATCGGCGCCCAATTAGATCCGATCGGAGGGGGCGCGGGAGGTTCGGAGTCCGGCAAGGAGTCCGGCACCTCGGAGTCACGAGCTTCATGAGGGACAAGGTCAGTGTTCGGCTCTATCGCCGTAGAGGTTGCAGCCCCTGAGGCGGTGTCTAGCCATCCGTCCTCGACCTGCGCAGCCGGCTCCGAGTTGAAGATCGGAGCGGGTTCGAGTGCGGCCTCCAGGGTACTGTCCGGCTGCAGAGCTAAATCATGCTCGCCGTGACAGCGCGGCATGCTCGGCTGTGGCTCGAATTCATCGAGGATCAAGTCCCCGCGGATGTCAGCCATGATGTTCAAACTTCCAAATCTGACCTGACGGCCAGGGGCGTAGCTTTCGATCTGCTCCATATGGCCAAGCGAATTGGCCCGCAGTGCAAAGCCGCCGAATACAAAGATCTGTCCGGGGAGGAAGGTCTCACCCTGGACTGCATCGTTGATGATGATCGAAGAAGCCATCGAGCCTATCGGTGACGGCACAGAGGAACTCTCAATGAAAGCACCAATGTCAGTGTCAAAACCGGCGGATCTCGGGTAGGGGGTCCTGAACTGTGCGTCTAGGTGGATGGTAACAGGAGACAAGGGACACAATGTTTTACCCAGGTTCGGGCCCTCTTGATGGAGGTAAAACCCTACGTCCTGCTTGATTAATTTTGATTATGTGTGTTACAAGAGTGGATCTACCACGAGATCAAGGAGGCTAAACCCTAGAAGCTAGCCTATGGTATGATTGTTATTTGTCCTATGGACTAAAGCCATCCAGTTTATATAGACACGGGAGAGGGCTAGGGTTACACAGAGTCGGTTACAATGGTAGGAGATCTACATATTCGTATCGCCAAGCTTGCCTTCCACGCCAAGGAAAGTCCCATCGGGACACGGGACGAAGTCTTCAATCTTGTATCTTCATAGTCTTGGAGTCCGGCCGATGATGATAGTTCGGCTATCCGGACACCCCCTAGTCCAGGACTCCCTCACGCCCCAAGATGGGATCAGAAGGTTGCGGCGGTGGAAATAGGGTTTCGTGGTGCTCCTGGATGTTTTCAGGGTATATGGATATATATAGGCGAAGGAAGTCGGTCAGGGGAGCCACGAGGGGCCCATGAGGGTGGGGGCGTGCCCACCCCCCCTAGGGCGCGCCTCCCTGCCTCGTGGCTTCCTTGTTTGCTTCTTGACGTCCACTCCAAGTCTCCTTGATTGCGTTTATTCCAAAAATAACTCTCCTGAAGGTTTTATTCCGTTTGGACTCTGTTTGATATTCCTTTTCTGCGAAACGCTGAAATAGGCAAAAAAACAATAATTTGGGCTGGTCCTCCGGTTAATAGGTTAGTCCCAAAAATAATATAAAAGTTCTTAGTAAAGCCCATTAACATCCAAAACAGGTAATATAATAGCATGGAACAATCAAAAATTATAGATACGTTGGAGACGTATCAAACAGCTATGCGCGTATGAGTGTATAAGGGTTCGATTCCTTTTTATGGTTACGATGGGCCTCCTTTTATAGATCAAGGGGTCACCACAGTGGAAAATTAGTCATTACGCACTGATTAGATAGCAAACAGTGCTATCATACCTAACTCTGTAGACTGACAGAGCACATTAAATGCGCCGCTCGATGTCACATCATAGCTCGCCCGCAGGCCCTGCCGGGCTAATTTGCTAGCTTGGCACCTGCTTGCTCGACACGTCACAAGACGGGTGTCGTTTGTAGGCATTTTCTATAGAAGGTGGCTTCCATGTGGCATATAGCAACCACTTAGTCACCTTGGAGCTTGACACCACACTGATCGACGACGTACGTCGTGGTGAGGTGGTGCGGTGGAGTGGATTGTCGTCATTGGTCCCGGCAGGCCTGCCGGGATGATTCGAGGGAGGCTCGCTTCCGTTGATAACCTTGCTTCCGCCAGGCTCGCCTGCCCGGCAGGAGAGGTTTTTCCCTTAGTACTGTCTTGCCCCTCTAGCTAGTCTTGGTCTTCTTGATCCGTGCTTGTTCTACCTAAGGGGTCGATCCATCTCGCTTGAGATGGTCAGGATGTTGGTGAACTTGTCCTCGTGCCTGTGCACAGTCTGGGCAACGGATCCAGGGTCTGTTGCACCAACACCATGGGTCCAACCTTCTTCAAGATTTTTGAATAACGGTAGGGCATGCTCGGCAGACTTGGAAATGAATTTGCTGAGCACGGCAACGCATCCAGTCAAACGCCTCACATCCTTGACCGCCTTGGGTGCTTGAATCTTCTCTATAGCCTTGATCTTATCGGGATGTGCATCTAGCCCACGATGGGACATAAAAAGCCAAGTAGCTTGCTAGAGGGAACGCCAAACACACACTTCTCCGGGTTCAGCTTCAAGTTGATCTTGCGCAGATTGGCAAAGGTCTCTTCCAAATCCTGGATAAGGGTTGATTTGTCCTTGGTCTTGACCACACTGTCATCCATATAAACTTCAACGTTTCTTTGCAGTTGTGGCTCAAAACCAATCAGGACTACCCTTGCAAAGGTGGATCTGGTGCTCTTCAATCCGAAGGGCATACGTACGAAGTAGTATGTGCCACATTGAGTGATGAATGTTGTTTTCTCTTCGTCTTCCTTGGACGTAAAGATCTGATGGTACCCAGAGAAGGCATCCAAAATAGAAAGCATGTCGCACCCAGAGGTGGAATCCATGATCTGATCGATGCGTGGCATGGGAAATGGGTCCTTCACGCAGGCCTTGTTCAGATCGGTGAAATCTATGCACAACCTCCATTTCCCATTAGCCTTGCGCACTACCACTGGGTTTGCTAGCCACATTGGATGCAGTACTCCTTTGACCAAACCAGCTACCTCAAGTTTCTTAATTTCCTCGACAATAAACTGCTGCCGGTCCAAAGCTTGCTTCCCGACCTTCTGCTTGACGGGTTGGGCATGTGGGCAGACAACAAGGTGGTGCTCGATTACCCCCTGGGAACACCGGGGATGTCAGATGGTTGCCATGCAAACACATCAACATTTGCCCGCAGGAAGGCAACAAGCGTGCTTTCCTATTTGTTGTCAAGGGTGGCACCGATAGTGAAGGTACCATCAGCACCAGCCAGCCCTGCCAGGACCTTCTTCACGGCAGGCACAATAGCTTTGGATCTATTGCTATTGGAACCCTCGGGCAAGTCATCAACAGGCATAGCGCACTCCGAAGAGGCGTACTTCCCGGATTCCTCGCCGGAGCCCTTGTTAGCTTTCTTCTTTTTCTTGTTTTCCTTGCCGGGAACGGTGGCTTCTGTGGCCTCTGCCACAACTGCGTCCTGGGTACATCTTGTCTATGCAAATGATTGTGTCCTTCTCGTCCGATGGAATGGAAATGACGCCAACCAGCCCTAGCCTCTTCAAGGTGTTGTAAGCATACTGGGATGCCGCCATGAATTTGGCCAGGGCTGGGCAACCAAGGCTGCATTGTATGGCAGGGGGAGGTCGACCATATCAAACACAACCTTCTCAGTCTAGTAATTCAACTCTCCCCTGAATGTTACTGGCGACACAATCTTCCCCTTAGGACGAATCCTCCCGGTGTTGACTTCTTGACACATGCCAGTAACCTCAAGCTCTTCCTCTGTTATTTGAAGTTGGCTAATGACCTTTGGGGAAATTAGATTCAACCCAACGCCACCGTCAACCAACATCTTTGTGACTTTGAGGTTGCGGATTGTTGGTGAGTCCAACAACGGTAAGCACCCTACTGTACTGGTGCGGTCAGGGTGGTCCTCTTCGTCGAAGATGATGGGCGTTTGGGACCACTTGAGCGGCCTTCGAGAATCTGCCGTTTGCTCGACGGCATTGGCTTCACGCGCCCACTGTCTAAGTTGGCGGTGAGAGGAGTGCAGTGATGCACCTCCGTCAATGCACATGGCATCAGTGGCTTTCTGGAATTCCTGCTTGCTGGTTTCCTCTTCATCTCCTCCATCGCTCCATTATTGCAATCCTCCTTCTCACGGCCCCTGGCAGGTTTCCCTTGGTTCCGAGGAGCCCTGCTAGGGCGACCTGCTTTGCCACCCCGGCCCTTCCCGCCAGCACCATTCTGACCTCTTTCCTTATCACGCTTCTCATATTCAGCCTTCTGCTTCTTGACGAGCTGCTCAACTTCATGACACACCTGGAGATCGTAGCCCTTGGTCTGATGGATTTTGCAGTATGGGCCATCACCTTTCCCGGCCTTCTCGGCAGCCGTGGCCTCCCAACAGTTAGTGCACACAGCATCTTCCTTGCTGGGTACCTCAGTCTTGGCCTTCTTGCCTGTATTAGACGTGCCTGATACGTCTCCAACGTATCTATAATTTTTGATTGTTCCGTTATGTTATATTATCCATCTTGGATGTTTAATATGCATTTATATGATATTTTATATGATTTTTTGGACTAACCCATTAACCTAGAGCACAATGCTAGTTTCTTTTTCCTTGTTTTTGAGTATCATAGAAAAGGAATATCAAACGGACGCCAATTGACCTGAAAATTTACGAGATTATTTTTGGACCAGAAGAAGCCCACGGAGCATCGGAGATGGACCAGACGAGTCCTGAGGCCACCACGAGGGTGGAGGGTGCGCCCCCTACCTCGTTGCTGCCTCGTGGATCCCTGACTTGTTCCCGATGGCAACACCTCTTATATATATCCCCAAACCTCCAGAACAGAACCTAGATTAGAAGTTTCGCCGCCGCAAGCCTCTGTATCCACCAAATACCAATCGAGACCCTATTCCGGCACCCTGCCGGAGGGGGGAACCATCACCAGTGACCATCTTCATCATCCTGGCGCTCTCTATGACGAGGAGGGAGTAGTTCACCCTCGGGGCTGAGGGTATGTTCCAATAGCTCTGTGTTTGATCTCTCTCTCTCTCTCTCTCTCTCTCTCTCTCTCGTGTTCTTGATATGGCACGATCTTGATGTATTGCGAGCTTTGCTATTATAGTTGGATCTTATGATGTTTCTCCCCCTCTACTTTTTCTTCTAATGGATTGAGTTTTCCCTTTGAAGTTATCTTATCAGATTGAGTCTTTAAGGATTTGAGAACACTTGATGTATGTCTTGCATGTGCTTATCTGTGGTGATAGTGGGACATTCATGTGATCCACTTGATTTATGTTTTGGTGATCAACTTGCGGGTTATGTGACCTTGTGAACTTATGCATAGGGGTTGGCAGACGTTTTCGTCTTGACTCTCTTGTAGAAACTTTGGGGCACTCTTTGAAGTTCTTTCTGTTGGTTTGAATAGATGAATCTGAGATTGTGTGATGCATATCATATAATCAAACCCGCGGATACTTGAGGTGACATTGGAGTATCTAGGTGAAATTAGGGTTTTGGTTGATGTGTGTCTTAAGGTGTTATTTTAGTACGAATTCTAGGGCTGTTTGTGACACTTATAGGAATAACCCAATGGATTGATCGGAAAGAATAATAACTTTGAGGTGGTTTCGTACCCTACAATAATCTCTTCATTTGTTCTCCGCTATTAGTGACTTTGGAGTGACTCTTTGTTGCATGTTGAGCGATTGTTATATGATCTGATTATGTTATCATTGTTGAGAGAACTTGCACTAGTGAAAGTACGAACCCTAGGCCTCTTTTCGAATCATTGTAATACCATTTTCGCTCACTTTTATTACTTGTTACCTTGCTGTTTTTATAATTTGGATTACAAAAACCTATATCTACCATCCATATTGCACTTGTATCACGATCTCTTCGACGAACTAGTGCACCTATACAATTTACCATTGTATTGGGTGTGTTGGGGACACAAGAGACTCTTCGTTATTTGGTTGTAGGGTTGTTTGAGAGAGTCCATCTTCATCCTACGCCTCCCACAGATTGATAAACCTTAGGTCGTCCACTTGAGGGAAATTTGCTACTGTCCTATAAACCTCTGCACTTGGAGGCCCAACAACGTCTACAAGAAGATGGTTGCGTAGTAGGCATCAAGCTCTTTTCTGGCGCCGTTGCCGGGGAGGTAAGTGCTTGGAGGTATATCTTTAGATGTTGCAATTGAATGTTTTAGTTTCTTATTTTATGACTAGTTTAGTTTATAAAAGAAAACTACAAAAGGGAATTGAGGTTGCCTCGTATGCTTCATCTTTTTAATATCTTTCGTGAAACTGATGGAAAGGAAAATTGTGCAGAAGTGCTAGAAGAAGAATGCCTAAAATGTTTGGCACTAAACCTTTGAATTATGAGCATGATTGCAGTGTTGTTAGTATGAATTCTTTGAATATCCATGATGCTAATGATATGCAAAGCCACAAGCTTGGGGATGCTATGTTTGATGAATATGATATTTTTAGACCCCCAAGTTTTGCTGAAAGTATTTATTACGATGAAAGCATGCCTCCTATTTATGATGATTATATTGATGAAAGTGGGTTTGGAAGAGTGTCAACTTTAGGAAGTAATGATCCCACAATTTTGGAGGATGCTGAATCTTATTGTGATAATTATGAAAGTGGATTTGGAGAGGTCATGACTTTATTTAGAGAAGAATCCACTATCTCGGAAGAGGTTCCAACTGATTATGAGAATAAAGTTCCTATCTATCATGATTATTGTGATGACATGTATGCTATAAAGAATAATGATAACCATGAAACTTGTCATCATGGTTTTAATTTTCGATTGGATTATGCCTCACATGATAGTTATTTTGTTGAGTTTGCTCCCACTACTATTCATGAGAATAAATTTGCTTATGTGGAGAGTAGTAAAATTCATATGCATGTAGATCATGAACAGAATGCTTTATGTGATAGTTATATTGTTGAATTCATTCATGATGCTACTGAAAATTATTATGAGGGAGGAATATATGCTTGTAGGAATTGCAATAATATCAAGTTTCCTCTCTATGTGTTTAAAATCTTGAAGTTATGCTTGTTTTGCCTTCCTATGCTAGTTGATTCTTGTTCCCATAAGTTGTTTGCTCACAAAATCCCTAGGCATAGGAAGTGGGTTAGACTTAAATGTGTTAGTCATATGCTTCATGATGCTCCCATTATGCTTCAATTCTTATCTTTAATGTGAGCATCATTGAAATTATCATGCCTAGCTAAAAGCACAAGTGCCCCCTAGGTGGTTTTGATAATTAATGTCAACATATCTCCTGTTGGACTAAAACTTTTATCTAGTATGTTTCAGACAAGTTCAACAGAGGAGTGCCATGGACTAAAGGATGTGGGAAGTCCTTCAAGACGCTAAGGACAAATGATTGGCTCAAGCTTCAAGCTCAAGACTCTTCATTTTATATTTTAGTGGTCCAAAATCACATTGAGTCTATAGGAAAAGCCAATACTATCAAGGAGGGATGAGGTGTTGCTTAATGAGACTCTTGCTTCATGTGCTTAGTGATATGCTCCAAAAACCCTCAACTACTTTCCCACTTCCACAAATGACCTAAACCTAAAGCCAAAATTGGTCACATCGATTCTTCCTATCCGGCGACACCGATTCCAAAAGTCATAGCCACTGCCACAAACCCTAAGCAAATCAGTCTCACCGATAGGGATCTCGGTCTCACCGAGATGGGATTGTAATCTCTTTGTGTATGTCCATTACAAAAATCGGTCTCACCGAGTTTGTGCAATCGGTACTACCGAGATTACAATGCATACTAAGGGAGACCTGGATTAGGGGGTGTCCGGATGGCCGGACTATCACCGTTGGCCGGACTCCAAGACTATGAAGATACAAGATTGAAGACTTCGTACCGTGTCCGGATAGGGACTTTCCTTGGCGTGGAAGGCAAGCTTGGCGATACGATATGAAGATCTCCTCCCATTGTAACTGACTCTGTGTAACCCTAGCCCTCTCCGGTGTCTATATAAACCGGAGAGTTTTAATCCGTAGGACGAATAACAATCATACCATAGGCTAGCTTCTAGGGTTTAGCCTCTCTGATCTCGTGGTAGATCAACTCTTGTAACACCCATACCATCAATATCAATCAAGCAGGAGTAGGGTTTTACCTCCACCAAGAGGGCCCGAACCTGGGTAAAAACATCGTGTCCATTGTCTCCTGTTACCATTCGCCTAGACGCACAGTTCGGGACCCCCTACCCGAGATCCGCTGGTTTTGACACCGACATTGGTGCTTTCATTGAGAGTTCCTCTGTGTCGTCGCCTTTAGGCCCGATGGCTTCTTCGATCATCAACCACGACGCGGTCCAGGGCGATACTTTTCTCCCCGGATAGATCTTCGTATTCGGTGGCTTTGCACTGCGGGCCAACTCGTTTGGCCATCTGGAGCAGATCGAAAGCTACGCCCCTGGCCATCAGGTCAGATTTGGAAGCTTAAACTACACGGCCGACATTCGCGGGGACATGATCTTCAATGGATTCGAGCCACGGCCGAGCACGTCGCACTGTCTTGATGGGCACGATCTAGCTCTGCCGCCAGACAGCGCCCGGAGTGCCGCTCAGGAGTCCGCTCTGACCATTAGTTCGGAGCTGACTGCGCTAACCAGGGACGGACGGTTGGACGCCGCCCCAGGAGCCGCGATCTCCACGGTGATAGAGCCTAATACCAGCCTAATCCTTTGCAAGGCCCATGACTCCAAGGTGCCGGACTGCGCTTCGGACTTCGAATCTTCCGCACCCCTTCCGATAGAACCCGATTGGGCTCCGATCATGGAGTTCACCGCCGCGGACGTCTTTCAGCACTCGCCCTTTGGCGATATCCTGAACTCCCTAAAGTCTCTCTCTTTGTCAGGAGAGCCCTGGCCGGATTATGGTCAGCAGGGCTGGGATACGTACGACAAAGAAATTCGAAACCCACCCACCACCCACTTTATAGCCACCGTCGACGATCTAACTGACACGCTCGACTTTGACTCCGAAGACATCGACGGTATGGACGCCGATGAAGGAGATGACCAAGAACCAGCACCTATAGGGAACTGGAAAGACACCTCATCATACGATGTATACATGGTGGACACACCCAAAAGGGATACAACGAGGATCGAAAGGGCGCAATCAGGGATCGTTCCCTCGAAAAAAATCAAAGCGGCGACGCAAGCACCACGCAAAGCTCCACCTCGACAAAGACCCAGCCATAGAGCAGGGCGAATCAACGGAAGACGAACATGCCATTGAGCAACCGTCCAAACAACCAATCCCCGGAAAAGATAATAGTCCGGACGACCTCATGCCGGACAAACTGCTGGAACATCAGAACCTCCACCAAAGGCTCGTCGCCACTGCACGTAGCCTGAAAAAGCAGAAGCGGAGGATAAAAATAGCGGAAGATGCACTCAGGATCAGATGGAACAAAGTGCTGGATACTGCACACAAGTATGGCAACAGTCGTCACACAAAGAGCTATCCGGAGCGGAAACTACTACCGGAATTTGATGAAGAGGCCATAAAGCCCCCACAGTCGAAAAACAAAGAAGCCACCAGGTCAGATAGACGACCCAACGATGGATCCAAAGCGGCAGAGGGCGCCGCACTCAATCTGGCGAGCGGTCCCGCTAAGGATTCGCATCAAACAACCTGCCCAACCAGATCCATCTATGGCCCAAGAAATCAAGCTCCAGCGAGCAACGCAATGCAAAAAATACCCGAACATCACGGCACACCTTCATACAGGGGCGCCGCACATCCCTTATGTTTTATCGATGAGGTGCTGGATCACGAATTTCTAGCGGGATTCAAGCCCGTGAACATAGAAGCATACGACGGAACAACAGACCTCGGAGTCTGGATAGAGGATTATATCCTCCACATACACATTTCCAGAGGAGATGACCTTCATGCCATCAAATACTTACCCCTCAAGCTCAAACGGCCAGCCCGGCATTGGCTTAAAAGCCTTCCCGAAAACACCATCGGAAGTTGGGAAGTGCTTGAGGAGGCTTTTTGGGCAAATTTTCAAGGGACCTATGTCCGACCTCTAGATGCAGACGATCTGAGTCATATAACTCAGCAACCCGGAGAGTCAGCCCGAAAACTCTGGAACAGATTCCTTACGAAAAATAATCAGATAGTCGACTGTCCGAATGCTGAGGCCCTAGCAGCTTTCAAACATAGCGTCCGAGACGAATGGCTCACCAGACACCTCGGCCAAGAAAAGCCAAGAATGATGGCCGCATTAACAAGCCTCATGACCCGCTTTTGCGCAGGAGAGGATAGCTGGTTGGCAAGGAGCAGCACCAGCGACCCGAGTACATCCGAACCTAGAGATGGAAACGGGAAACCGCGTCGTAACAAAGAACAGCGCCGAATCAAGGACAACAGCCCAACGAGCACGGCAGTCAATGCCGGATTCAAAAGCTCTCGGCAAAATCAGAAAAAGCCGCCGCCCAAAGATGACAGGGACGAGCTGTCTAACCTCAGCAAAATCCTGCATAAAATATGTCAAAATCCACAGCACCCCCGGGAGGCATGCAAACCACACCCACAGAGATTGTTGGGTTTTCAAGAAGTCCGGCAAACTCAATGCCGAACACAAGGGGCTCGACGCACCAAGCGAGGATGACGACGCGCCCCACAAGCAGAACACCGGAGAACAAAAGAAGTTCCCACAAGAAGTCATAATAGTGAATTCACTTCATATGACAAAAGGGCAAAACAGAACGGCGCTTATGAAGACACGCGCCACACAGCCAGCCCCAGAGGAGCACGGCCACTGGTTGTTACAACCAATCACCTTTGACCAACGGGATTACTCCAGTGGGGCCCAGAACGCAGGCTGGACTGCCTTGGTCTTGAATCCGGTTATTGACGGACTACAATTTACACGAGTCCTTATGGACGGCGGCAGTGACTTAAACCTGTTATATCAGGATACAATCCACAAACTAGGGGTAAACCCAGCACTAATACGCCGTGGCAAAACTTCCTTTCGAGGAGCCACGCCGGGCCCAGATACCCAGACTATGGGTTCCCTTTCATTAGAAGTCAAGTTCGGCTCACCCGACAACTTCCGATGCGAAAAGCTAACCTTCCACATCGCCCCATTCGTAAGTCGCTATCAAGCACTACTGGGATGTGAAGCTTTCGCCCGCTTTAACGCAATACCACACTATGCATCCCTTACACTTAAAATGCCCGACCCACGAGGCATCATCTCATCACAGGGGAATGACAATTGATCCCTAAAATATGGGTAAGGGTGCGGCCGCCTGGACAGCCGCACACATACTAGCTCGGACACGGCTAGATGAGTCCGGCGTCAACACACATGGACTTAATAGCCGCACTACCCTGTACAAGGGGCTCCGTGTGTTCACGCCAGGAGTGCAGCTCCCTTCTTTCTCCAACTATATCCTGTTTATTCTAATATAGATTTCTCACACGCCTATTTACTAAAGTTCCTCTTTTTCGCAGACGAACACCATGCTACGCCCGTCCAGGATACGGCACAATGGAGACACAGGCGCAGACGTGCAGTAGGGACCCATTCTAAGGATTCTTTTCAGATTAAGACCCCGCGTAGACCTTTTTTTCTGTCTCTTATTGAAAACATCCCCTGGTTTTTCATCATAACCGAGGAGGAGACTGGCGTTTTGGCATGTGGCCACGCTAGAATTTTGCACGTACCTGGACACAAGGGGCTTTCTTACAAAGGGCTCTGTTTTAGCCCGTCTTCATAAAGACCGAATACCTTAGGGAGTGTTCGGCGTCGCGAGTTTGGCCTTATATGCATCAGCTCCGAATCATGTCTTTGGTCAAATGTTCGGTTTGCCCGGCTCCTGTGTTTTGCTGCCTTACGTTCCGTTATATCGGCTAATGTGGCACCAGGAGAACTACTGCGATTGTGCCCCAGTTCGGCCAGGCAAGCACCTCAGTAGAGAAAGCCGAAAACTGACTGTCACGATATAGTGAGAGACTGGTCAACCACTCGATGACTCTCAGAATCTCTAGGATTCCTCCGCATTAACGAAGGACCGCTTCCCGGTCAGGCACACACGCGCCCCGGATTCGGGAGAGCGCAGTGCCTCCAGGGGCTATTAAGTAGCCCCAATGTCAAACTCCTATGGCTAAGTGAAAGTGATAAAGCGTTATAGTCCGGTTGCCTCGTTCGCCGTGCCATCACCTCCTTTCTAGGACCAATACGTTGGATTAAGTGTGAAAAGGCGCATTTT
Organism: Triticum dicoccoides; assembly: GCF_002162155.2. Lineage (NCBI taxonomy): Eukaryota > Viridiplantae > Streptophyta > Magnoliopsida > Poales > Poaceae > Triticum > Triticum dicoccoides. The sequence continues at coordinate 232,737,271 of NC_041381.1, read as the reverse complement.
TTGCGAACACCCCCGCATTATATGCGTGGGGGCTGAAGCCAACGACTGTCATCTTTCAGGTTATATACACATATACATTAACGGCCGCACAGGAGGTGTTATAATTCTTGCAAGCACAAGTATAAAAAGCTTTTATATTCTATCAAAATATTTCTTTTACAATAGCACCTGCTATTCGAACAAAACATCCTTCAAGCACTGCGCTTCTATTAAACGAGCGCCCGGAAGAACTTCCTCAAGGTAGTGCTCGGCAGATACCCGGCCTTCATTTGAATCCTGGGATGCGACAACACTGGCCTGCATATCCGCGCAGTATGTCTTGACACGGGCAAGACCCATTTGTGCACCCTCTATACACGCCGACCTCTTCAGTACATCGACATGTGGCACAAAACCAAGGAACTGCTGCACCAATCCAAAAAAACTTTTCGTCTCCGGCTCCCCTGACCACAAACGACTCGCGACATACTTCATGGCGAGTCCGGATAACCTGTTCAGCTCCGCAAAGGCGGCCAAACGGTCGGGTACCGAAAGTGGGCGCTCTGGCTTGTGGAACTGCGACCAAAACAGTTCTTCCAAATTATGGTCGCCTCGTCCTCGGAAGTGTTCGGTTGCGTCAGCCGCACTCACTGCCACATCCAAATAAGTGTTTTGCGCACTCCATTGACGGTCTAACGGAGCATACTTAGGATCCCCGAACTTCATCCACAGCATATAGGGCTTTCGAGCCATGATATCCTCGGCCTGACGCAGCTCCTCCTTCATAGCTCTCATCGCAGAGCGAGCATCCTTGACCTCGGTAGTGATCTTCTCAAGGTCCATCTGAGCCGCCCCTTTTCTTGTTCGAGAAATTCATAGCGGTCGGCAGCATCCTTCAATTTTACAGCCATCTCGGCTATTGCCTTCTTACTCTGGCAGTGAGCAGCCTGTTCGGCTCTTAGCTCTTCAGCCGCCTTAACGGCCGCCGCATCACTTTTTCTTGCTTGCTCCTTGGCTCGGGCAAGTTCCGCCTGAAGGTTCTCCACGGAAGCAACACTATCTGCAGTAAGCATATATATATATATATATATATATATATATATATATATATATATATATATATATATATTGTAAGAAACGAGCATCGAACTCCTCTTATCAGATATCTATGGAGTATACCTTGTGCCTCGTCTAGCCGCTTATTTACAAGCGCGATGTCAGCATCTGCCACGTCCAGTTGCCGCTTTAACTCGGCAGATTCATCAGTCCGGCTAGCCACCGAACACCTCGCCACCTTCGTAAAAAGGTAACATTTTATACCTGGGGTTTTGATCCTCTGTGCGCCATCACTCTTGATGACCCACAGAGTCTCAGGGGCTACGATTTATACAGGGCGCATTCTATGCGACTCTACCAATCGGTACACCTTTTCACGTACCTCAAAGCATGTCAGTAAACTCCTGGCGGCCTCGTACAATCCGCTTTCCGTGGATGCAACCCTTCCTATCACCATGTTCATCAACACACGATGTTCTTCTGAGACGGATGCGCGCCCGAGCAGATCCCTCAGCCTCTCCGACCGCGCACCAGAGGGCACCGGAGGAGCCCGACGACCTTTTTCAGGATCCAGACTTGGAGAAACCCGACGGGACGACACCTCGGGGTCGCCTGCCTCGTAAGTCGGTGCAGCTAGGGGAGGCGTTTCGCTCTCTATCATCTCCGGACGGAGATCCCCTGAAGACGAGCTCTGCTGAGAAGGGTCAAGATCCGAACTGCAAGGTAATATTTCGGTTATCTTCCTTAGAAATAAAACAGGGATCCCACTAATTTTTGAGCCCCTCTCTTTACTTATGGCTCGGAGGAAAGCTGATCCCTGTGAGGGCGCAATGCGGCCGGGGCAGTCTCCGGCGCCGGATCCTCTGACAAAGATTTCTTCCCCCATTTCGAGGTCATCTCCTCCTGGTCTTCAGAGGCACTCCTTTTCTTTCCCAGGTTGGGGGAATTCTCGATTCCTCCCTTCTTGACAGTCTCCTTCATGGAGGCGGCAGCTCCTTGGTTCCCCTCTTCGCCCTCTGCGTAAAACATAATCTGCAGCATCCTGCTTAACGCGGGATCAAGCGCGGTCTCGGGCAGGGGGGCTGGACACCTGATAAGCTTTGGCTTCGCTATCCACTCCTGTTCAAAGGATAGCTCTGACAAAGGGCCGCTTTATGATGAAAATACGGATGGTGTGTCCAAATATGGGGCTGCTTAGCTTAACATCTTGGCGATTGCAGCTCAGACCTGCGTCCTCGGATAAATCCGGACACTTAGTTTGTGGTCCAAAGAACAATTTTGTACATCTCCATGGGCGTTGCGCCCATAAAATGTTGGAGGACTCGCGGTCCTTCCGGATTAAATTCCCACAGGCGAAGGGGGCGACGTTTGCATGGCAGCGTGCAGCGAATTAGCATAACTTCTGCCACTACGGTCAGGTTAATATCTCTTTCTAGGAGATCTCAAATGCGGCCCTGCAGTAGGGGCACGTCTTTGGACGGACCCCAGATAAGCCCTTCATTGACCCATGACGCTTGCCGTGGCGGGGGACCTGTCACATCCCTAGCTTCTGGCATTGCACTAGTACTAGCCTTTGGTGATGCATCATGTTTACTTTTACAGAAAGTTGAAATGGGGATTGTCCAAACCCTAGCATTTTAAGAATTCACCAGGTTCACCTAAAATATTTTCAGTCAATCCAAGTGGCTTTCAAAAATGTTCATCATCTTTGGAAAAATGCTGGAAACAGTAACCAGAGATGATGCACATTTTTCCATGTCATTTTGGATCTTTGAACTAATATATATTGTATTTGAGTTGGAGCAAATATATGTTATATATATTTTTAATGCTTCAATAATTCTGATATTTTGTGAGGGGCTCTAGAATATTACTTTCAGTCCCTGCAAAAATTATTGGAAGAAACAAAAATGATTTAGTGTTTGAACTAAATCAAAACAGATTGAAACAAATAGAAAACAATGATTAAAAAAATAAAACAGAGCAAAAATAAAAAGGGAGACGGCCACCTGGGCCACTTACCTGCTTACCTGCCCGGCCCAGCTCCTCCCGCTGGCCCAGCCCGCCACCGCTACCCCCCCCCTGTCGTCTTCTTCCCTCGCCAGAAGGACGCGGGCACGCGCCCGGCGCGCGCGGCCACGCGCCCCGGCCACCTCCTCCCTGCCTGGCTGCCTCCTCCTCCCCTGGTTCCCTCCCGCGACGCCACGCAGCCCCTCGGACCCCTCTCACTCTTCCTCGAGGCCCCGCCCCTCTGCTCTTTCTCTCTCGCCCGAACCCAAACACAGCCGTCGCCACCGACGCCGTTCGCCGCGGCCACCATCCCCCTCTCGCCTCCCCGACGCCTCCCAGAGCTCCGCAAGTCCTCCCTCATCCTCCTCGTCGTCTCACGCGACCAGAAGAGTCCCGGAACGCCGCCCCCGACGTTTTCCCCCTCGCCGGCCGCCGAGGATCTTCTCCGTCGAATTCGGCCACTCCGGCGCGCCCCCGAGCTCGCTGACCCTCCCTGCACGATCCCCGTGAGTCCCTGCTCCGTTTCCCCCTAACCCCAAGTTCGATTTCGAGCTCTAGCCGCCCCCTCTACCGGAGCCGAGACGCTCCGCCGCACGGGCTCGTCGCCGGTGAAGCTCCGGTGACCTTTTGGTCCCACGCCTGCGTCCGTTGCACTCGTTGCGTTCCGTAGAGTAAAACTAGCGCGACCACCGTCTTGTTTGCACACCGCAGCGCCGGTCCCGCGAACACCCGAGCTCCGGCAGCCGCAAAAGAGGTCGCCGCCGGCAGCTCCGGCCACCCCAGCCTCCGCCACCGCCACCGTTGGATGCGCCACTCCACCCTCTCCCCGTAGCTGCTCCCTGCGCGCCAAAAGAGCCCCTGTAGTGGGTTTCCGACGCGCACCACCGCGTCTGGCCTCGCCGGCGTCAAGCCGCCGGTGGGTCTGACCACGTTGACCACGGCGGGACACACCCCCCCCCCTCTGGGTCGATGACAGGTGGGGCCAGCCCCCCCTGTTAATTAGTTTAGTTATTTTATTTTAACTACCCCCCCTCTGCTGACACTGACAGGTGGGCCCCCGCCATCAGGTGATTAGCTTAAGCTAATCACCACCTAATCTAACCCCAGAGCCACTGACATGTGGGCCCTAGTGCCCTAATCCTTAATTAAACTAAAATAAACCCCCCTGTTAACCTGTGTCACTGACCAGTGGGCCCCACTGGTCAGGTTTGACCCGGACCAGCCCCTGTTGACTATGCTGAGGTCAGCATGACCTAGTGCTGACGCAATAATTCCTTTCTGGAATTAAAATAAATCAAAAATGATTTATTAATTTCAGAAAATAGCTAAAACTTCAATAAATCATAGAAAATTAACCGTAACTCCAAATTAAATAATTTATATATGAAAAATTATCAGAAAAATTCAAGGAATCCATCTGTACCATTTTCATGCATGTTAGAACAACTTATCACTACTGTTTAGGGCAAATGAAGTGAATGACATTTAAATAACCACATATGGAGTTTGAATTTGAATCTGGGATTCAAACCAACTTCATTTAATCTGGTTTTAGTTGCATTAGCTCAAAACACATTCATTTTGCCATGTCATGATCATGCATCATATTGTGCATTGCATTGATTGTGTTCCCTTCTGTGTTGCCGGTATTTGTCCCCTCTCGATAGACGTGATACCGGTGATGTGATCGTTGACACTGATGAAGACTCAATGTTATCTTCAGAAGTGCCAGGCAAGCAAAACCCCCTTGTTCATTCCGATAAAATCCCACTCTCTCGCTCCTGCTCTCTTTTACTGCATTAGGACAACACCGATTCATCTGTTACTTGCTGCGGTAGCTGAACCCCTTTATCCTCTGCATGACCTGTCATTCCACAGTAAATAGGTGAAACCCACTAGCATGAGTAGGAGTTGTTTGAGCCCTGTTGTGCCTACTCATTCATGTTTGTTTGTCATGCCTGCTACTGCTTAGAGTTGAGTCAGGTCTGATTCATCGGGGATGAATCAGAGGTGTGTGAACATGTCCTACGGTGTGTGAGCTAAGCGTGTGAACACGATTTGGTAAAGGTAGCGGTGAGAGGCCATGTAGGAGTACATGGTGGTTGTCTCATTGCAGCCGTCCTCAGGAACTGAGTTCTGTGTTTGTGATCCATGATTCAGCTACTACCACGCATTGGGCCCGAAACCAATGGACCCTCTCGGCTTCTTAATCACCCTTGTCCTCTGTCCAGGAGTTGCAAGTAGTTTCTGGTGTTTGTAGTATGCTGGAGGCCGTGGACAGCGCTGACCGTAGGGGTGGGCTGTGATGCGGTAGGCACGTGGCCGGGTAAACCGGGCGCCCGTTTGGTGTCACGGAACCCTGTTCACATCGTTTGGGGCTGTGAGCGAAACTCCGGCCGGATCTCCTCATGGATGGAACCCGAATAGGCGATAAACCTGGACTAGAGACTGGAGTGTTTAGGCAGGCCGTGGCCGACACCCACGTTGGGCTTCCGCTTGAAGGTTGCCCAGTACATGTCGTGTAAACGGCGGTAAGTGGTGAGAGCGTGTGTGAAGAAGTACACCCCTGCAGGGTTAATATGATCTATTCGAATAGCCGTGTCCGTGGAAAAGGACTTCTGGGTTGCTTATATCAGTTCATAGACAAGTGAAAGTGGATACTTTAAAATGCGCAAGATAAGCGTGAGTGCTATGGATGGCGTTCTCGTAGGGAGACGGGAGCGGATCCATAGTGGTGTATTGATATGGTGAATATGTGGACTCGTGTGCGCCACCTCAAAAGAGTTACTCGCAGTCGTAGTTCAGGATAGCCACCGAGTCAAAGCTGGCTTGCTGCAGTTAAACCCCACCATCCCCCTTGTTGAAAATGATGCATATGTAGTTAGTTCTGATGTAAGTCTTGCTGGGTACATTTGTACTCACGTTTGCCTATTTTATGTTTTGCAGAGAGACTTCAGTCTCACTAGTATTTCCGCGTGGTCTTCGACGTTTAGCTTGATACCTCAGCTACGATCTTGTGCCCTCGGCAGGATCTGATAGATAGTCAGGCTTCTCGGCCTTTTTCATTTATAGATGTCTGTACTCAGACATGATAGCTTCCGCTTGTGCTTTGACTTGTATGCTCTGATTGTTGGGTCATGAGACCCATGTTTGTAATGTCTCGCTCCTCGGAGCCTATTGAATAAATTACTTGAGTCGTAGAGTCATGTTGTGATGCCATGTTGTATCTGCACATATCGAGCATATTGTGTGTATGCTATTGGAATGCTTGGTATGTGTGGGATCTGACCATCTAGTTGTTTATCTTTAGTAGCCTCTCTTACCGGGAATGTCTCCTAGTGTTTCCACCGAGCCATGGTAGCTTGCTACTGCTCCGGAACACTTAGGCTGGTCGGCATGTGTCCTTCTTCGTTCCTGTGTCTGTCCCTTCGGGGAAATGTCACGCGATGAATACCGGAGTCCTGTTAGCCCGCTACAGCCCGGCTCACCGGAGTCCTGCTAGCCCAGTGCTACAGCCTGGATTCACTCGCTGATGACCGACACGTTCGATGCTGGGTCATGGATGCCTGTCCCTGTAAGTCTGTGCCACTTTGGGTTTACGACTAGTCATGTCAGCCCGGGCTCCTTATCATATGGATGCTAGCGACACTATCATATACGTGAGCCAAAAGGCGCAAACGGTCCCGGGCAAAGGTAAGGCGACACCCGTGGGGATACCGTGCGTGAGGCCGCAAAGTGATATGAGGTGCTACAGGCTAGATCGATGTGACATCGAGTCGGGGTCCTGACAGCGTTGGTATCAGAGCTTGACTGCCTGTAGGATTACCAAGCCAAACTGGTCGAAGTTGAGTCTAGAAATTCTTTAGTTATATAAGGGAATTGATTGTGGGATGGAACGTAAGGCTCTTTTTACTCCTTATACCTCATGCCCTTCTGATCTGAGTCATCATCTTCTCTTCTACGGGGATTAAGAACTAGGCTATCTCTTCTTTCTATTAGGATCACGTGTTACTAATCAGTAGACTTATAAGTTTGTTGGATTTAAGCCTCAGTTCAGTTTCTACCTCTGTATGTTAATTATTGATCTCGAAACCTTGATATTGTGCTTCTGAGTGGTTATGCCACCATTTTTGTGAATGTCTCAAATCTTTTCTGAGCATTTACAGCCGTTATGTTGTCCGAGTCATCCCAGGTTTCTAAGTAGTCTGATGCATTTGCAAATTCCTTCCTCCCGCTTCGATGTTCCTTTGGGCCAGATTAACCACACTAATCGGTGTGTTGAGGTAATTATTACCTCGACATATATGTTGGAATTATTATTATGACCCTAAGTGCTTAGAGGATCATCTAGTAATTTAGCCATGATTTGTGTTCACAGTGTGATGATTCTGGCCATCATTCTCGAAAGCATCCCGTGATGCCATTTAGTAGTAGGTATTCTATCCCTGGGTTTTGAACCCGAGATTCACCCTACTTGCTTCATGTTGATAGTTTTGCTCGTTCCTTTAGGTTATTAGTAACCTTTGCATTAGTCCTCGATGTTCGTGGTATTCCTTTCCTCCAAATACTATGAACCGCTTATGGCAGATGTTCCTCGCTGATCGAAAGATCACAATCAGAGTGCTCTCGATGGGTTCTCGATTCTACATTGTGACTCTGCCAGTTCTACCTTTCTGCATGGGTTATCCGGAAGAAATATGTTGAACTTGGTTCGACATACTAATCTATGCATCCACAACTCAGAAAGTTATATGTTCCTTTGAGTTGTTCTCTTTAGTTGCATTCTGACCCTCGTCTATCAATTGATAGTCAAGAGTATGTGTGCGTTCGTTTAACGATGCCCATTACTCTTGTGGTCCGTCAAGCCATTCTATCACGGAATGACTAGGAGAAACAAACTCCAGTACCTTTTCCCTATCCAGGATTGGGTCGAAGAAGTTGTGCTCCGCAGATCGAATTGCTAATCCAGCTTTTGTTCTGCTCTACCTTGGAGTATTACATATTTTATATCGAGATTGTTTTAGGAATTGCACACCATCCCATGAACTCTTGGTACAGTGATACTTCTTGCCATCACTGTTCATTCCTCGGCCCTCGTGTTGATGCAACCGGAATACCGACAAATGAATTGTGATGTGTGAAATCAATACTGCTAGCAACTCTGTTGCTTGGTAGTTAAAGGATAACAATTTCATTCTTAGTATGTTGGTTTTCGAATCATCCTTCTAAGACTGATCGTGCTACCTAGTCCTTATTTCGGTGCACCCTTCGATTGATGAGTTAGGATCTTGTCAAGTCCTCACTCATTTGATCATATCGTCTTGCCCTCAAAAGCAAGATTGTTCTCGAGCTTAGTAACATACCGGTGGTTCGTGACTTTCCAAATATCTTCTTGGAGGTGTTACCGGGTTGTCACCTGACCGCTATGTTGAGTTCGTGATCAAGTTGGTTTCTTGTGAACCACCCTTTCTCCAAGAATCGGTGTTAGATATCCCTGAGCTAGTTGGTTAAGCTGGACAACAACTTGGAGAGTTGGAAGATAAAAAAACTTGTCTGACTTAGTTCGTTCCAAAGGGATATTCTTGTGTAGTGTGTGTTGAAGAAAGATGATATCTTCATCGATTGGTCCCTGTGATCAGTTGCTGGACCTATTGTCTTATCAATCCTTTGATTTGAGTGTGGGCTATCGTCAAATCAAATCAGTACCAACGATGCTCGTAATGTTGTCTTATTCGTGGTTGATCCCTCGAGCATACACCATTACATCTTTGGTCTGACCAATGCTATCACCGTGTTCACTTAACTATGGAATTCCTTTTAAAAGGAAACCTGGATGAATTGTTGTTGAGCCCATTGACAACACCTTTATCTCCTCCATGATTTTGTTGGACAATAAGTTAGTGTTGGAAACTTTTGAAAGCATTTGTTCATGCTAGCTCATGAAGCATATGTTTAGATGAAGGTAGTGACTTCCTTTAATTCATGTGCATCTGATGCTAGTTGCCGCCGTGGATTCGAGAAAGTCAATGTTGTTTCTTTGGAATCATCCCAAATCAGTCATGCATATGTGCGAAAGTATTCTGTGGTTCGGAGACTTGCAACCTCCATTCCATATGTGTTCCGTAGCACCCCAAGCCACTGACTGATTTGTTCGAGAAAAGGAGTTAAGTGTTAATCCATGGTAATGCACAAGACTTCGATACCTCGTTGATGGTTCCCCCCCTCCTGAACTCGGTAGTGTTTTATTATAAGACTACTATGTGGTCATGCTTGTCTGGGACAACGTGTTCACATGTTAGTAGCAGAACCAGTTCATGTTTTGGAGTTTGCTATCGTAGTTCATCTCCTGAGAATCCCGCAACATTATCTCGTCGATTTGTGTTGCAAACTTTCATTTTTCTTTCTAGACTTGATGAGTCTGGGATATCCTGACACCAACCAGATCTGAATCTCAGGCAGATATGAGGGTTGGAACATTCTCCAAGAACTATAATATTGGTCCCTCGATAACCGGTAAAGTGGATGTCGTGGCCAACACACCCAGCCGGAAGACCTGTTATTATAATATCTTGATTGAGGAAGTTGGCCACCTCCCCATAGGGATTTCGTAGGATTTACTCCCTAGTTGCCCTATGGATTTTTGTATTCCCGAAGTCCGACCTTTTACTTGATGTTCTAGATATCAAACCATATCTGTGAATGGGTTACACTAGCACATCAAGGAGAACATTAGAAGCGGAGTGCTAAATGTCTCTCGGTCGATCATCCAGATTTTGTCCCCTTGGCCTCGCTAAGGTGAAATCTGAGAAAGTGTTATCCTCCTTCGCATCTGCATCGTCCATCGCTATTCATCATGGTAGTAAGTTGTGTTGCCAGGATCCTTGACACGGATATTGGTAGAATCTTGATGATTGTGGAAATGCTCAAGTTCTTGAGAGCACGCACAAGCGCTACGTGTTATCCTCGGCACTAGCTGGGTTTGCTCTCAGTTTCCTCGGTTATGCTATAACTTCTCAACAGTGGATTCACTCTCTATTGTTGGGTTCTCCCCAGTTACCAGAATCATTCCCAGCATTTGCATTTTGTTCCCAGCTTGCACCGCCAATGTGCCATTCTACCATGGATCTCTTCCATTTCCGGTGATAAGCAAATTCATCCATTGCATTGTCTTCAACAAGGTAATCCACATCATCCAAGTCTGAGTATGCCATTCTACCGACCCCGCCAATCGATTGCTGTGATTTGCCTTAGGCTGATATAGAGAGTCTTAACGATCTCTATATCAAAGGTAATTCTTTTTGCCACTTAAGATAATAATCTACGAATCACCCCCTCCAGGATGTTTCATCGTGGTATCATAGCAACTCAACTCCTCACTACGTTGACAATCGTTTACCACCTTCCTAGGTGTGGAATTGTTGTCCACCTAGTGAACCTTCGTCATCCGTTTCTTTCCACCCCTCTTGATGTGCATCTCGTGTCTCAACCCGAGAGATGTTGCTATGTCTCATTCCGTGAGTTGTTCGATCTTCGAGAAGATCGACCCTTCTAGAGTCTCTTTCCCTCCATGTCATGTTGACAGGATTTCTCAGAGCAAGACGACAAGACAAAGATGGTGATCGAATCAACGTTTCTATGAAGTGCAACCTGGATTGTGAAGATTATACTAGTTGCGTTTACCTTTCACCTTACCCTACGCTTGAATCTCGAGACGAGATTCTTGTTTAGTGGGGGTGAGTTGTCACATCCCTAGCTTCTGGCATTGCACTAGTACTAGCCTTTGGTGATGCATCATGTTTACTTTTACAGAAAGTTGAAATGGGGATTGTCCAAACCCTAGCATTTTAAGAATTCACCAGGTTCACCTAAAATATTTTCAGTCAATCCAAGTGGCTTTCAAAAATGTTCATCATCTTTGGAAAAATGCTGGAAACAGTAACCAGAGATGATGCACATTTTTCCATGTCATTTTGGATCTTTGAACTAATATATATTGTATTTGAGTTGGAGCAAATATTTGTTATATATATTTTAATGCTTCAATAATTCTGATATTTTGTGAGGGGCTCTAGAATATTACTTTCAGTCCCTGCAAAAATTATTGGAAGAAACAAAAATGATTTAGTGTTTGAACTAAATCAAAACAGATTGAAACAAATAGAAAACAATGATTAAAAAAATAAAACAGAGCAAAAATAAAAAGGGAGACGGCCACCTGGGCCACTTACCTGCTTACCTGCCCGGCCCAGCTCCTCCCGCTGGCCCAGCCCGCCACCGCTACCCCCCCTGTCGTCTTCTTCCCTCGCCAGAAGGACGCGGGCACGCGCCCGGCGCGCGCGGCCACGCGCCCCGGCCACCTCCTCCCTGCCTGGCTGCCTCCTCCTCCCCTGGTTCCCTCCCGCGACGCCACGCAGCCCCTCGGACCCCTCTCACTCTTCCTCGAGGCCCCGCCCCTCTGCTCTTTCTCTCTCGCCCGAACCCGAACACAGTCGTCGCCACCGACGCCGTTCGCCGCGGCCACCATCCCCCTCTCGCCTCCCCGACGCCTCCCAGAGCTCCGCAAGTCCTCCCTCGTCCTCCTCGTCGTCTCACGCGACCAGAAGAGCCCCGGAACGCCGCCCCCGACGTTTTCCCCCTCGCCGGCCGCCGAGGATCTTCTCCGTCGAATTCGGCCACTCCGGCGCGCCCCCGAGCTCGCTGACCCTCCCTGCACGATCCCCGTGAGTCCCTGCTCCGTTTCCCCCTAACCCCAAGCTCGATTTCGAGCTCTAGCCACCCCCTCTACCGGAGCCGAGACGCTCCGCCGCACGGGCTCGTCGCCGGTGAAGCTCCGGTGACCTTTTGGTCCCACGCCTGCGTCCGTTGCACTCGTTGCGTCCCGTAGAGTAAAACTAGCGCGACCACCGTCTTGTTTGCACACCGCAGCGCCGGTCCCGCGAACACCCGAGCTCCGGCAGCCGCAAAAGAGGTCGCCGCCGGCAGCTCCGGCCACCCCAGCCTTCGCCACCACCACCGTTGGATGCGCCACTCCATCCTCTCCCCGTAGCTGCTCCCTGCGCGCCAAAAGAGCCCCTGTAGTGGGTTTCCGACGCGCACCACCGCGTCTGGCCTCGCCGGCGTCAAGCCGCCGGTGGGTCTGACCACGTTGACCACGGCGGGACACACCCCCCCCCCTCTGGGTCGATGACAGGTGGGGCCAGCCCCCCCTGTTAATTAGTTTAGTTATTTTATTTTAACTACCCCCCCTCTGCTGACACTGACAGGTGGGCCCCCGCCATCAGGTGATTAGCTTAAGCTAATCACCACCTAATCTAACCCCAGAGCCACTGACATGTGGGCCCTAGTGCCCTAATCCTTAATTAAACTAAAATAAACCCCCCTGTTAACCTGTGTCACTGACCAGTGGGCCCCACTGGTCAGGTTTGACCCGGACCAGCCCCTGTTGACTATGCTGAGGTCAGCATGACCTAGTGCTGACGCAATAATTCCTTTCTGGAATTAAAATAAATCAAAAATGATTTATTAATTTCAGAAAATAGCTAAAACTTCAATAAATCATAGAAAATTAACCGTAACTCCAAATTAAATAATTTATATATGAAAAATTATCAGAAAAATTCAAGGAATCCATCTGTACCATTTTCATGCATGTTAGAACAACTTATCACTACTGTTTAGGGCAAATGAAGTGAATGACATTTAAATAACCACATATGGAGTTTGAATTTGAATCTGGGATTCAAACCAACTTCATTTAATCTGGTTTTAGTTGCATTAGCTCAAAACACATTCATTTTGCCATGTCATGATCATGCATCATATTGTGCATTGCATTGATTGTGTTCCCTTCTGTGTTGCCGGTATTTGTCCCCTCTCGATAGACGTGATACCGGTGATGTGATCGTTGACACTGATGAAGACTCAATGTTATCTTCAGAAGTGCCAGGCAAGCAAAACCCCCTTGTTCATTCCGATAAAATCCCACTCTCTCGCTCCTGCTCTCTTTTACTGCATTAGGACAACACCGATTCATCTGTTACTTGCTGCGGTAGCTGAACCTCTTTATCCTCTGCATGACCTGTCATTCCACAGTAAATAGGTGAAACCCACTAGCATGAGTAGGAGTTGTTTGAGCCCTGTTGTGCCTACTCATTCATGTTTGTTTGTCATGCCTGCTACTGCTTAGAGTTGAGTCAGGTCTGATTCATCGGGGATGAATCAGAGGTGTGTGAACATGTCCTACGGTGTGTGAGCTAAGCGTGTGAACACGATTTGGTAAAGGTAGCGGTGAGAGGCCATGTAGGAGTACATGGTGGGTTGTCTCATTGCAGCCATCCTCAGGAACTGAGTTCTGTGTTTGTGATCCATGATTCAGCTACTACCACGCATTGGGCCCGAAACCAATGGACCCTCTCGGCTTCTTAATCACCCTTGTCCTCTGTCCAGGAGTTGCAAGTAGTTTCTGGTGTTTGTAGTATGCTGGAGGCCGTGGACAGCGCTGACCGTAGGGGTGGGCTGTGATGCGGTAGGCACGTGGCCGGGTAAACCGGGCGCCCGTTTGGTGTCACGGAACCCTGTTCACATCGTTTGGGGCTGTGAGCGAAACTCCGGCCGGATCTCCTCATGGATGGAACCCGAATAGGTGATAAACCTGGACTAGAGACTGGAGTGTTTAGGCAGGCCGTGGCCGACACCCACGTTGGGCTTCCGCTTGAAGGTTGCCGAGTACATGTCGTGTAAACGGCGGTAAGTGGTGAGAGCGTGTGTGAAGAAGTACACCCCTGCAGGGTTAATATGATCTATTCGAATAGCCGTGTCCGCGGAAAAGGACTTCTGGGTTGCTTATATCAGTTCATAGACAAGTGAAAGTGGATACTTTAAAATGCGCAAGATAAGCGTGAGTGCTATGGATGGCGTTCTCGTAGGGAGACGGGAGCGGATCCATAGTGGTGTATTGATATGGTGAATATGTGGACTCGTGTGCGCCACCTCAAAAGAGTTACTCGCAGTCGTAGTTCAGGATAGCCACCGAGTCAAAGCTGGCTTGCTGCAGTTAAACCCCACCATCCCCCTTGTTGAAAATGATGCATATGTAGTTAGTTCTGATGTAAGTCTTGCTGGGTACATTTGTACTCACGTTTGCCTATTTTATGTTTTGCAGAGAGACTTCAGTCTCACTAGTATTTCCGCGTGGTCTTCGACGTTTAGCTTGATACCTCAGCTACGATCTTGTGCCCTCGGCAGGATCTGATAGATAGTCAGGCTTCTCGGCCTTTTTCATTTATAGATGTCTGTACTCAGACATGATAGCTTCCGCTTGTGCTTTGACTTGTATGCTCTGATTGTTGGGTCATGAGACCCATGTTTGTAATGTCTCGCTCCTCGGAGCCTATTGAATAAATTACTTGAGTCGTAGAGTCATGTTGTGATGCCATGTTGTATCTGCACATATCGAGCATATTGTGTGTATGCTATTGGAATGCTTGGTATGTGTGGGATCTGACCATCTAGTTGTTTATCTTTAGTAGCCTCTCTTACCGGGAAATGTCTCCTAGTGTTTCCACCGAGCCATGGTAGCTTGCTACTGCTCCGGAACACTTAGGCTGGCCGGCATGTGTCCTTCTTCGTTCCTGTGTCTGTCCCTTCGGGGAAATGTCACGCGATGAATACCGGAGTCCTGTTAGCCCGCTACAGCCCGGCTCACCGGAGTCCTGCTAGCCCAGTGCTACAGCCTGGATTCACTCGCTGATGACCGACACGTTCGATGCTGGGTCATGGATGCCTGTCCCTGTAAGTCTGTGCCACTTTGGGTTTACGACTAGTCATGTCAGCCCGGGCTCCTTATCATATGGATGCTAGCGACACTATCATATACGTGAGCCAAAAGGCGCAAACGGTCCCGGGCAAAGGTAAGGCGACACCCGTGGGGATACCGTGCGTGAGGCCGCAAAGTGATATGAGGTGCTACAGGCTAGATCGATGTGACATCGAGTCGGGGTCCTGACAGGACCCGAGCGAAAAGCAGGAGGAGCCACCCATGTGGAGCCCTTGGGGGCTGTGGTATAAAACCAGTCCCGTTGCCATAAGCCGAACTCTTCTTGGAAAGTGCCCTCGGGCCATGGAGCGCCGGCTATCTTGCTTATGATAGCTCCTCCACACTCAGCGTGCTGCCCCTCGATCATCTTCGGTACTTTGAAGGTTTTAAGCCACAATCCAAAGTGGGGGTGACATTGAGGAAGGCTTCGCACACTACGATAAACAATGAAATTTGGAGGATGGACTCTGGAGCTAGGTCGTGAAATTCCAGCCCGTAATAGAACATCAGCCCCCTCACAAAGGGATCAATCGAGAAACCTAACCCCCGAAGGAAGTGAGATGTGAACACCACGCTCTCACCGGGCTGAGGAGAAGGAATGGCCTGCCCTTGAGCAGGCAGCCTATGCGAGATTTCGCCAATTAGATACCTGGCATCTCTTAGCTTTCGCACGTCTTCTTCCGTAACGGAGGAAGGCATCCACCGGCCTTGAAGGTTGGAGCCGGACATCGTCGGAGGTCCAAAGCGCCTAAAACTAGAAACCTTGAGTGTTGGAACTCGAGGCGAGGGGCGGATTGAAGGAAGGTGTCATTGAAGACTATGAAGACCAAGGCTCAATACTATGAAGACCAAGACTCGAGGCAAGGGGTTGGAGCCGGACATCGTCGAATGGTCTGCCCTCTTCCTTCAATAAAATACTATGAAGACCAAGGCTCACTCATCGTCATTGAAGCCTGGTTCAGGGGCTACTGAGGGGAGTCCTGGATTAGGGGGTGTCCGGATTGCCGGACTATCACCGTTGGCTGGACTCCAAGACTATGAAGATACAAGATTGAAGACTTCGTCCCGTGTCCAGATAGGGACTTTCCTTGGCGTGGAAGGCAAGCTTGGCGATACGATATGAAGATCTCCTCCCATTGTAACCGACTCTGTGTAACCCTAGCCCTCTCTGCTGTCTATATAAACCGGAGAGTTTTAGTACGTAGGACGAATAACAATCATACCATAGGCTAGCTTCTAGTGTTTAGCCTCTCTGATCTCATGGTAGATCAACTCTTGTAACACCCATACCATCAATATCAATCAAGCAGGAGTAGGGTTTTACCTCCACCGAGAGGGCCGGAACCTGGGTAAAAACATCGTGTCTCTTGTCTCATGTTACCATCCTCCTAGACGCACAGTTCGGGACCCCCTACCCGAGATCCGCCGGTTTTGACATCGACACAAACCTTCTGGTTAACTTATTACCAAAATCGGTCTCACCGAGTTTGTGTAATCGGTCAAACCGAGTTTGCCTGACCAACTCTCTGGAAAGCTTATTACCAAAATCGGTCTCACCGAGTTTGTGTAATCGGTCTTACCGAGATTACATTATGCCCTAACCCTAACCGTATCGGTCTCACCGAGTTGCATTTCGTTCCCACCGAAAACCCTAACAATCACATTATCTGCTAAATCGGTCTGACCGAGTTTAACAATTCGGTCCCACCGAGTTTGGTAGATTGTGTGTAACGGTTAGATTTTGTGTGGAGGCTATATATACCCCTCCACCTCCTCTTCATTCATGGAGAGAGCCATCAGACTTAACCTACACTTCCAGCATACATCTTTGAGAGAGAACTACCTACTCATGTGTTGAGGCCAAAATATTCCATTCCTACCATATGAATCTTGATCTCTAGCCTTCCCCAATTTGCTTTCCACTCAAATCTTCTTTCCACTAGATCCAAAACCTATGAGAGAGAGAGTTGAGTGTTGGGGAGACTATCATTTGAAGCACAAGAGCAAGGAGTTCATCATCAACGCACCATTTGTTACTTCTTGGAGAGTGGTGTCTCCTAGATTGGCTAGGTGTCACTTGGGAGCCTCCGACAAGATTGTGGAGTTAACCAAGGAGTTTGTAAGGGCAAGGAGATCGCCTACTTCGTGAAGATCTACCGCTAGTGAGGCAAGTCCTTCGTGGGCGACGGCCATGGTGGAATAGACAAGGTTGCTTCTTCGTGGACCCTTCATGGGTGGAGCCCTCCATGGACTCGCACAACCGTTACCCTTCGTGGGTTGAAGTCTCCATCAACGTGGATGTACGATAGCACCACCTACCGGAACCACGCCAAAAACATCCGTGTCTCCAATTGTGTTTGAATCCTCCAAACCCTTCCCTTCACTTTCTTGCAAATTGCATGCTTTACTTTCCGCTGCTCATATACTCTTTGCATGCTTGCTTGATATCTATTGTGAGTGTTAAACTTGTGCCTAAACTCCACTTAAACTTAAGGAAACTTAAAAACTGCAACTTTGGTACTTAGTGTCTAATCACCCCCCTCTAGACACCTCTTCTCAAGGTCCTACAAGTGGTATCAGAGCATTGGTCTCCATTGCCTTGGTTTAATCACCCTTGGAGGAAGATGGATGAGTCTACTTTGGGGAGTCTTAGACATAGAGTGCCTATTCTTGATGGAGAGTATTTTCATGAGTGGAAAAATGAGATGCTTGTTATTTTCAATCAATATCATTTGAACAAGTACATTGCTAGCCCTTGTGCACCTTATGTTGATCCTATGCATCCTACGCATGATGAGTCAATTGACATGATTAGGAATCTTAGAACTGTCGGACTTATCATTAGAGGATTGCCTAGAAACTTGATTGGATGCTTGCCTACTTTCAAGTGTGCCTACACCATATGGAAATTTCTTGAGGAACGATTTCCAGATTATTCCTTGAAAAATGTTGATGAAATTCTCCATAAGTCTATTGCCTTGAGTAAGATGAATTCTAGTGATCCTATGTTTGGTGATCGTCTATTTGAGCTTACAAACCTTATGCGTGCCAAAGGAAATTTTGGTATTATTAGTGATATTATTTCCGAAGCTATAAAAATTCATAAGCAAGATCATTGTCAAACTCACTCTAATGAATCATCCTCTCTAGGACTTGATCCACCACATGACGATGTTGAACATGGATACTATGATGAGGATGATGACAGTGACTTCGACCTTGATGATGCAATGAGACACTTTGGTCTTATGGCAAATCTTCAGGGATATATGTTAGGAGGAAAGGAATGGGTTCTTGATACTGGATGTACCGATCACATGACCGGAGATAAAGACATGTTTTGTGAGCTTGCTGATAATGATAGTCCTCAAAAGTATGTCACTTTCGGTGACAACTCAAAGGGTAAGGTGGTTGGCCTCGGTAAGGTGGCCATATCACATGATAGCTCCATACAAAATGTCATGCTCGTTGAATCTCTTGGATACAACTTACTTTCAGTATCTAGACTTGCTGATTTCAGTTTTAATGTTCTATTTACTGAAGTAGATTGCCAAGTGTTTCGTTGAGACAATCATAAAATGGTATTTACCGGTGTGCATAGAGGTGATCTATACATTGTTGATTTCACTAAAAAGGCTCACCCTAAAACTTGCTTCATTGCTAAATCCTCAAAAGGTTGGTTATGGCATAGAAGACTAGGTCATGTTGGTATGCGAAACCTTTTTTTAACCTTGAAGACTACAGGGCTTGCACCCCACAGCATTTTCTTAATGCAAAGGAAAAATAGAAATAATACAAAGTTTCCTCAAGATGAGGAAGGAGAAACAGCTAAAGAAGGCTATACAAGTGGACTAGTCCTAATAAATACAAATATACAAAAATAGAACAAAAGCAGCTCCCCTCAAGGAGGAAGGAAATCAATCCATTTAAGTAAGACCTCTCTGTGCTTCTGTTTGATTCTATGAGAGAGCATAGTGAGATCATGAATGAGTCCATTTCTCCATGATCTGAAGGATGGCTTGATGTTCCTGAAAGCTCTGTCATTTCTCACCTTCCAAATATTCCACCAGGCAGTAAAAACCACCTCCGCAAAGAAAGGTTTGTTGAACTCCTTTCTAGCATGGTAGGCAATTTCCACCATGTCCTCACTGTCTTTCCAGAAAATTTACAGATAAATCCAGATGCGAGCACTGAAATTGCACTGGAAAAAAAGATGGTTTCTGTCCTCCAAGATCCCAGTTGGACAAGAACACATTGTCGATCATCATTAATCTTCCACTGCCTTCTCTGAATCATGTCCTTGGTGTTAACCCTGTCCATTATCACAAGCCAAGCAAACATCTTGATCGACATAGTACAACAGCTCTTCCATATCCACCTCAAAATGGGGTTTGCTACAATTGGCTGATGGGCAAAATCATAAAACTTTTTTGTGGTATAAGATGACTTCTTTCCATGCCTCCACCCCCAAGAGTCATGACAGCTAGTGTCCAAATGGAAAGACCCCATTAGGGTCGAAAGCTGCTGTAAATCTTGAAAAGCTTGTTCAGAGAGTGGCAAGGAAAAAAGATCTTGCAAGCTGCCAGCCTGAAAGACTTCCTTGACTGATAGGCTTTTGTGAAGACAAAAAGAATATAGTCTAGGAAATCGATCATGAAGAGGGACATGGCTGCCTCCAATTTGCCAATAGTTAGACCAAAAAACACAGTATCTCCACTTTGAACATCAACCTCAGTAACTGCTCTGAAATTATCCATCAACTTGCAGACATCCCTCCACCAAAAAGAGCCACAAAGAGTAGTATCGTGTGGAATTCTTTGAAAATAATAAGAATCCCAAATTAACTGAACCCAAGGCACATCCACTTTATTGTAAAATTTACTCAGAAATTTCAGAAGCAAAGGTTGATTTTGCAAGACCAGATTTAAGATTCCAAGTCCCCCCTTTGATTTGGGCCTGCAAACAAGAGGCCAGGCTGCCAGAGAATGGCCCTTCTCCTGACCATATTTCCTCCATAAACACTGCCTTTGAATCCTTTCCAACTGCTTCAAAATACCCCGAAGGATTGACAAGGTACAAAGGAAGAAGATAGGCAAAGAGGAAATGACAGAATTTACTAATTGCAACCTACTCCCCTGAGGCAAAAACCAAGAACTTCCTGTCAATCTTCGCTCCATACAATCCACTAATGGAAGAAGATCCACAATCTTAGGCCTGGTAGTCCCAACAGGCAGACCAAGGTATGTGAAGGGCATTTTGCCTAACTTACATCCAAAGAAAGCAGCAAGATCAATAGCAACATGGTCAACCACGTTAATGGGATACATGGAAGATTTATGAAAGTTAATCTGAAGACCAGTTGCCTCAGAAAATGAATATAACACTGATTTCAGTGTCCCAAAATGATCCTTGTCAGCCTTTAAGAAAAGCAGAGTGTCATCAGCATATTGGACCACTGGAAAATCAGGATCGTGAGATGGCAGAGGCCTGCTTATCAAACCTTGCTGAAGAAGGTTATTGATCAAAGTCTGCAATAGGTCAGCAGCAATAACAAAGAGCAAGGGAGAGATTGGATCCCCTTGTTTAACTCCACATTTACATTTGAAGTGATTCCCAGGAACTCCATTGAGCAAGACAAAAGAAGTGCCTGAAGACAATAACTGCCTAATCCATGTAATCCATCTACTGTCAAAACCTTTTGCAGCAAGAATCCTTAATATAGCCTCATGTTGTATAGAGTCAAAGGCCTTTTCAAAATCCAACTTCAGCAAGAGGATGGGCTACTTAGACTGGTTACACTGATGGATATATTCAAAAGTCCAGGCAAGACAATCCTGGATCGTTCTTGATTTTATGAAGCCATATTGATTTTTATGGATACATTTGATGATCTCCTGCTGAAATCTGTTAGCAGCAAGTTTTGTAAGGAATTTCAGGCCAACACTAGTGAGAAAGATAGGCCTAAAGTCTCCCATCCCCTCAGGAGACTGTTTCTTTGGTATCAGTGTAATGAAAGCATCATTGAGATTTTCTAGCTGAACTGTGCCAGCATGAAACTCATGTACCAACTGAGTAAAATCAGCAGATATTATGTGCCAGCACTTTTTTAGGAAAAGTCCATTGAAGCCATCAGGCCCAGGTGCCTTATCAATAGGCATTTCATTAATAACATGTTCGATCTCCTTAAGGTCAAAAGGTTTGGTGAGGACCTCCAAGCCCTGAACCCTAGTTACACTAGTAGAAAACGGAGCTTTAAAACCGGTTTGTAAGGGCCTTTAGTGCCGGTTATGGAACCAGCACTAAAGTGTGGGCACTAAAGCCCCCCCCCTTTAGTACCGGTTCGGCACGAACCGGCGCTAAAGTGCCACCACGTGGCATGAGCTCGCGCCCTAGTATGGGGGACCTTTAGTACAGGTTGGTGTTACCAACCAGTACTAAAGGTTTTTTTTGAATTTTTTTTTGAAAATTTGGAAAAAAAAATGAATTTTTTTTCGGCTTTTAATTTTTCTGAATTATTTGATGATTTAGTCTCTAGTCACCTCTCTTAACTGCTCAAGTGTGGATCACTCATTCCAAATCATCTAACTTCCCGACCAGTCACCCATCCCTCTCACTACTCCGGCCCGAGCACGCTTAACTTTCGGGTTCTATTCTCCTTCATTTCTGAGTCTGCACTTGTTGTTTTCCTGACAATAGTAAGATGTCAATCCTATTAACCCTCAGGAGTTTAGCTTGAGCATGGAGTCACACATTTCACTGTTTGAGTTTGAAACTACTATTCTAAAAACACAGTAATTATTTAGTAATACTAATATTTCTTGAATAAGTTTGACCATAGTTTGACCATAGTTTGACCAAAATTCAAAAAATTGAAACAATTATTTAGTAACACTAATATTCTTGAATAAGTAGTTTGACCAAATTTAACCAATTTTTTTTTTAAAAACTGAAATTTGACCATATCTTTTTTTCCTTTTCGAATTTGAGGATTCTAAAAAGTTCCAAACAGCCTATAGGCTGTCTCCATCGGATGTGGATTTTCGTGCTGAATTTTTTGATATATTATACGTTTTTTTCTGACATCGGATGCAAAAGTTATAGCCGTTTCACATTTTCCCTACACTTTTTGCAAAACATGTCCAAATTTAAGTTTTCAAAGTTTCCTAACTAGTAGATATAGTAATATAACTACCTCTCAAAGGATTTTATTTTTTGAAGTTTTTATCATTTTCTTTTGATTTTTTCAAAACTGAAATGGCGATACACGGGGGGGGGGGGTTAGAGTTTGAAAATTGTCCCCTTTAGTACCGGTTCGTGGCACGAACCGGTACTAAAGGCTTGTCCCCTTTAGTACCGGTTCGTGGCACGAACCGGTACTATAGGTTAGACCTTTAGTACCGGTTGCTAACACAAACCGGTACTAAAGGGGCTCGTGGGGACCCGGCCTGACGCCAGCCTGCCACTACCCCTTGAGTACCGGTTCGTGGCACGAACCGGTACTAAAGGCTCAACACGAACCGATACTATTGATCGCAGCCACTAACCGGCACTATTGATCACATTAGTGCCGGTTTTTTTACAAACCGGCACTAATGTACTTCACATTTGATCTTTTTTCTACTAGTGTTATTAGGGAAAGAATGTTCTCATCCAAAGTTATTGGCCGAATCGTCCCCATTCTGGACTTGAAGGATATCAAGAACTGTTTGGCCATTACCTCATGATTAGATGTGACAGATCCATCAGGCAACAACAGACTAGCAATTGAATTTTTTCTGTATCTTTTAGTTGCCATGGCCTGAATTTTTTTTTGAGTTTTCCTCTCCCACTTTAATATACCTGATGGTACATCTCTTTTTCGAGTAAAGATATTGCATGTGCAGCAGATGCTCATGGTGTAGTTTGGTGATTTTTCTGAAGTTGCTCTCGGGTCTAGAAAGAGATCTCATGTCCTCCAGATTGTCCAACCAGAGAATTACCCAGTTACACTTCTCAATTAACCCTTTAATATGTGATAAACCTTTCTGCCATTTCTTCAAAGCAAACCGCAAAGCCTTTAACTTATCAACAATAACTGCTACAATATGAGTTTTACCAGAAGGACGATTCCAAACCTCCTGCACACAATCAAAAAAACCAACCTGATGCACCCAAAAGTTTTCGAACCTGAAAATATGTGCCCTTGCTATCGATGTACTGATGGCAACCAAACAAGGCACATGATTAGACGCAGTTTTTGCCAAAGGAGTCACTTGCGTCATGGGATATGTGTTAATCCAACTGGCAGATGTAAAAACCCAGTCTAGTTGTTCCAACAGAGGCATGTCCTGCATGTTAGACCAAGTAAACTTTCTTCCCTTTAAGGGGAGCTCAAGAAGTCCCAAATGGCCAATAATTTCATTGAAAATAAACATATCATTGATGTCACCACCCGGGAGATTCCTATTTTCAGGGCAACGAATAAAGTTGAAATCCCCCATCAGCATCCACAATTGGCCAGGATCAATATCCAAATTGCATATCCATGAGACAAACTCATCCCTCAGCTCACCCTGACAAGGACCATAAACATTTACCAGAAACCACTGTTCATTGTTATGGATAGATGTAAACTGCATGACAATAGCATAGGGTTTAACTTGTAGGAGAGTGCCATGGAACACATCAGATCACCAAGCAGTTAAAAGCCCCCCCCCCCCCGAGGCACCTCTAGATGGTGATTCAACAAATTGATCAAAACCATGAGGATAGATGGATTTCATAATTGCCCGCGAGCAGGCGGAAAGCTTAGTTTCTTGAAGACAAACTACTGAACATTGACTTTCAATCACTTTCTCTCTGACAGAACGCTGCCTAGGATCTGAATTCAAACTACGAAGATTCCAACATAAAACCTTCCAACTATGCGTTGCGACACGATTCATTAACCACCGAAGAGCAGAATAGTATATATAGCATGACACACAATGCCATACCACCCAAAAGATAAAATAGTTCAGAGCCACAAAATGACAATTCCCTAGACTGACATAGTTCAACCATAAAGAAAACAGACATAACAGGCTCCTGAGGCCAAGTCAAATAGGTTGACATAATCATTAAGCTGAAGATGTGGACGAGTCCTCCTATGGATTAGCCATAAGCTTATCCACCGACAAGAGAGAAGGATCAATCTCCAGCTCCGTGCCAACCGCCTGAAGAACCTTAATTGGTGTGTGTGTGTCACATCCCTAGTCTGGTATGACCTAGACTAGCTGGTCATTTGTGCATCATGTTTAAATTTCATTTAAATTCGAAATGAGGATTGGTGGAACCCTCAGAATCATTTTTGAAAATGACCCAAATAAAAATTTCTCCAAAAGGGTCCAAGAAAATGCTCATGTTGCCCTCTGAAAATATTGGACAGAGATAAAAATCAAAACAATATTTTTAGGAGCTCATGGATATTTATTTTGGCCATTTGGATTAATTCGATAAATATTTGCATTGGAAATATATTTCTATATATATGAAATATGGTCCAAAAATTATGCCAATTATAAAAGAGCTCTGGAATAATATATCTAGCTCCTGCAAAAATTGGCATAATAAAATTAAATGATTTAATATAGTTATTAAATCAAACAAATGTCAGA
>NC_041381.1:232707825-232711450 GCF_002162155.2 Triticum dicoccoides | reverse complement strand
TTTAATTAAATTAATTAACCCCTGTTAACCCCCCTGTCATTGACGTGTGGGTCCCACACGTCAGGTTTGACCCGGACCAGCCGCGTTGACCCGCTGACATCGTGCTGACGTCATGCTGGCGCAGTATATAAATTCTGGATTTAAATTTAATCAGAAAATTCCAGAAATTGAGTTAAACTTCAAAAATTCATAACAATTCAACCGTAGCTCAGATTGAAATAATTTATATATGAAAAATTATCAGAAAAATGCAATCTTTCCATCTGTACTAGTTTCATGCATGACAAACCAACTTATACATGCTGAATATGGGAAAACACATTATGGCATATTAAGAGACTTAATTTAGAAATGCATTTGAACCTTTGGTTCAAATGGACTTCAAACCAAGTGAACACTAGTTGCATTAGCTCAACAGCATCACATCTACATGCCATGTTCATGCATCATATTGTTGCATATGATTGTGTTTTGATTGCCGGCACCGTTCCTTCTCGATAGGTCCTACTCCGGAGACGTTCCAGAGTACCTGTCCGTGAAGCAGTGCCTTCCTTGTTGTTTTACCAGGCAAGCAAACCCCCTTGTTCATTTCGATAAAACCCTACTCTCTCGCTCCTGCTCTCAGTTATTGCATTAGGACAACAACGATTCATCTGCTACTTTGTGTTGCGGTAGTTGAACCCATTCCTCTGCATGACCTGTCATTGCCACAGTAAATAGTTGAAACCCACTAGCATGTGTAGGAGTTGATTGAAGCCACTGATGTGTTCCTACCATGCTATGCCTGCTATTGCTTAGAGTTGTGTCAGGTCTGATTCATTGGGAATGAATTGGAGTGTCACGATATGTTCTGATGCTGAGAGTGAAGTGTGTGAACACGATTTGGTAAAGGTAGCGGTGAGAGGCCATGTAGGAGTACATGGTGGGTTGTCTCACTGGAACCGTCCTTAAGCACTGAGTTCTGTGTATGTTGTCCAATGACTCGATACTACCACACATTGGGTTCCGGTAACTCGACCCCTCTCGACTTATTAACCAACTTGGTCTCTGTCCAGGAGTCGCAATTAGTTTCTGGTGTTTGTAGGTAGTGCTATTTTTCTACCAAGTGGCACCCGGCAGGGTGGGCTTGGGACAGACTAGGCACACGTGGCACGGTGTACCGAGTGGCACCCGGTTGGTGGGCTCGGGAACCCTGCTCACATCGTTTGGGGCCGTGAGCGACACCCCGGCCGGATCTCCTTGCGGATGGAACCCGAATAGGCGATAAACCTGGGCTAGAGTCTTGTGTGGTTAGTCAGGTCGTGGCCGACACCCTCGCCAGGCTTCCGCTTGAAGGTTGCCGAGATACATGACGTGTACATGGCGGTAAGTGGCGAGAGCGTGTGTGAAGAAGTACACCCCTGCAGGGTTAACATGATCTATTCAAATAGCCGGGTCCGCGGTTATGGACTTCTTGGATGCTTACATGGTACATAGACAACTTGAAGTGGATACCCTAAAATGCTCAAGACATGTGTGAGTGCTATGGATGGCCTTCTCGTAGGGAGACGGGGATGAATCCATAGTAGTGTATTGTGTGGTGAGTAGTGGACTCGTGTACGTTGTTTCACCTCCAGAGTTTCTGGTAGTCGTAGAATAGGATAGCCACAGAGTCAAAGCTGGCTTGCTGCAACTAAACCCCACATTACCCTCTTGATACCAATGCATGTACGATAGGATCTGATGTAAGTCTTGCTGAGTACCTTTGTACTCATGTTGCTTTATTTATGTTTTTGCAGCGGAGACTTCGGTCTTACTAGTGTTCCCATGGACTTCGACTAGTAGCTAGTACCTCAGCTACAATCTTGATCGGATGTTGTAGATAGTCAGGCTCTTCAGCCTTTTTCTTTTATAGATGTCTGTACTCAGACATGTAATGCTTCCGCTTGTTGCTTGTATGCTCTGTATGATGGGTCTTGTGACCCCTGTTTGCAATAATTGCTATGACGGCTCTTATGAGCCTTTATCTATATGAGTTGTTGAGTTATGCTGTGATGCCATGTTGTACAGCACATACTTGCATGTTATGCGTACGTGTAATGTGTATTGCTATGTGTGGGATCTGACTATCTAGTTGTTTATTCTTAGTAGCCTCTCTTACCGGGAAATGTCTCCTAGTGCTTCCACTGAGCCCTGGTAGCTTGCTACTGCTCCGGAACACTTAGGCAGGCCGGCATGTGTCCTTCTTCGATCCTGTGTCTGTCCCTTCGGGGAAATGTCACGCGATGAATACCGGAGTCCTGCTAGCCCGCTACAGCCCGGTTCACCGGAGTCCTGTTAGCCCAGTGCTACAGCCTGGATTCACTCGCTGATGACCGACACGTTCGATGCTGGGTCATGAATGCCTGTCCCTGTAAGTTAGTGCCACTTTGGGTTTACGACTAGCCATGTCAGCCCGGGCTCTTTATCATATGGATGCTAGCGACACCATCATATACGTGTGCCAAAATGCGCAAACGGTCCCGGGCAAAGGTAAGGCGACACCCGTGGGGATACCGTGCGTGAGGCCGCAAAGCGATATGAGGTGTTACATGCTAGATCGATGTGACATCGAGTCGGGGTCCTGACAGCTTTTGGTATCAGAGCCTGACTGCCTGTAGGATTACCAAGCCAAACTGGTCGAAGTTGAGTCTAGAAATTCTTTGGTTATATAAGGGAATTGATTGTGGGATGGAACGTAAGGCTCTTTTTACTCCTTTACCTCATGGCCTTCTGATCTGAGTCATCCTATCTTTCCGACGGGGTTAAGGAACTAGGCTTCTCTTCCGCCTATCAGGATCACGTGTTACTACTCCGTAGTTCCATAAGACTGGTTGATCAGAGTCATACCCCAGTTTCGAGTATTTCCGGTGTAGTCTGGTTAGTACTATCTCAGAACCTTGAGTGATGATGATAAGTATGTTACTACCCCATGTTTAGTAGGATGTCTCATTCTGAGCATTTTACTGTCGTTATGCTGCCGGATTTTCCCTAGGAGTTCGAGTGATACTAATTCCTTGTCCTACATTCTACAGTCGATAGTTGATGTTGATTTCGTCCTTGGTTTCGTTCTCAGGATGTCATCAGCTAAGCGAAGTTTCGTCGCTCGTAGCCAGACCCACGGAGATGGTAGGGATGAGGATCCTCCCGACCAACCTTCGTTGACAGAGTTCATGCTAGAGATGGAAAGGAACAAGCGTGAGTCCAACCACTTGTTGGCACGTATCGAGGAGAACACCGCACATCAGTCCAACAAGTCTGTGATCATTCATGACTTCATTCGCTTGCACCCACCTACCTTTCATCATTCCATCGAGCCACTCGATGCAGATGATTGGCTCCGTAGCATCACCCATAAGCTGCGTTCCGCGAGCGTAGCCGAAGATGACAAGGTCACTTATGCCACATATCACCTGGAAGGTCCTGCTAGTCTTTGGTGGCAGAACTATGAGGCTATGCTTCCAGCTGGCCAGATTCCTACCTGGAAGGATTTCACTGAGGCTTTTCGCGAGCATCACATTCCCCAAGCCCTCCTTGATCGCAAGAGAGAAGAGTTCTGTAGTTTCACCCAGAGTAAGTTGGCTGTTGATGCTTATAGCAGAGAGTT
>NC_041381.1:232706381-232707725 GCF_002162155.2 Triticum dicoccoides | reverse complement strand
TGTCACATCCCTAGTCTGGTATGACCTAGACTAGCTGGTCATTTGTGCATCATGTTTAAATTTCATTTAAATTCGAAATGAGGATTGGTGGAACCCTCAGAATCATTTTTGAAAATGACCCAAATAAAAATTTCTCCAAAAGGGTCCAAGAAAATGCTCATGTTGCCCTCTGAAAATATTGGACAGAGATAAAAATCAAAACAATATTTTTAGGAGCTCATGGATATTTATTTTGGCCATTTGGATTAATTCGATAAATATTTGCATTGGAAATATATTTCTATATATATGAAATATGGTCCAAAAATTATGCCAATTATAAAAGAGCTCTGGAATAATATATCTAGCTCCTGCAAAAATTGGCATAATAAAATTAAATGATTTAATATAGTTATTAAATCAAACAAATGTCAGAGAATTAGAAAAGAAAACAGAAAAGGGGAGAGAGACTTACCTGGGCCACTTACCTGGCCCATCTCCAGCTGGCGGCCCAGCCCACCCCCGCTGCCTTCTGTCGTCCCCCTCCTCGGACAGAAGGACGAGGGCGTGTGCCCGACGCTCGCCGGCACGCGCGCGCGCCACCTCCCCCCCTGCTGGCCACCTCCTGCTTCCTTCTCTCGCCCTCGATGCCCCGGACGAAGCCACGCAGCTGCCCCGCACCGCTCTCACTCTCCCTCGCCCTCCTCCCCTCCTCTGGCTCCCCCTCACTTCCACCGAACGCGGCCGCCGCCGCCGACGAGAACCACCACGGCCACAGCCACCCCCTCGCCCCTCGGTTGTGCCCACGAGCTCCGCGACGTCGTCCTCGACCCCCCTCACCGAACCACGCCCCGCCGGAAGCCCTGCAGCGTCGACTTCGAGCTCTTCTTCAACCTTCGGCCGCCGGTGACCTCGTCTTCGATTCGCGCCGTCTAGGTCGTCCCCAGGCCCACTGAGCTGCGCTTCGACCTTCCAGTGAGCTCCTCCACCGTTCCCCTCTCTTCTCCCTCCCGTTCCCGTGCCGTAGCGCCGCTCCCCACCACGGCCGAAGCCCCTCGCCGCCGTCCATGTCGCCGCCGCCGCCTCGGCCCGCCTCCGCCCAAACCAAGCCTCCCTCCGCGTTCCTGGTGCCACGAGGGTGCCGCCGGGCCCCTCAGGTGGCCTCCCCGTGCCCCGCAGCCCGATCCCGCTCGCGCCCGAACTCCGGCCGCCGCCCCGAGCTCTGCTCCGGCGAGCTCCGCCGCCCCCGCAGCCTCCCGCATGAACCCCTAGACGCGCGCGAGTCTGGGCTTCGCGTGGGTGGTCTCCGCCGCCCGAATGGTCGCCGGAACGGCGATCCCGAGCCCCTCCGCCGTCTCGGGCCTC
>NC_041381.1:232637094-232702082 GCF_002162155.2 Triticum dicoccoides | reverse complement strand
CCTTCGTTGACAGAGTTCATGCTAGAGATGGAAAGGAACAAGCGTGAGTCCAACCACTTGTTGGCACGTATCGAGGAGAACACCGCACATCAGTCCAACAAGTCTGTGATCATTCATGACTTCATTCGCTTGCACCCACCTACCTTTCATCATTCCATCGAGCCACTCGATGCAGATGATTGGCTCCGTAGCATCACCCATAAGCTGCGTTCCGCGAGCGTAGCCGAAGATGACAAGGTCACTTATGCCACATATCACCTGGAAGGTCCTGCTAGTCTTTGGTGGCAGAACTATGAGGCTATGCTTCCAGCTGGCCAGATTCCTACCTGGAAGGATTTCACTGAGGCTTTTCGCGAGCATCACATTCCCCAAGCCCTCCTTGATCGCAAGAGAGAAGAGTTCTGTAGTTTCACCCAGAGTAAGTTGGCTGTTGATGCTTATAGCAGAGAGTTTGAGAACCTTGCCCGTTATGCCACAGAAGAAGTGTCCACGGATGCTAAGAAGCAGGCTAGGTTCCGGAAGGGTCTCAACCCCAAGTTGCGTCGTGATCTCCACCTGCATCATTGTGATACATTCCAACCTCTTGTGAACAAAGCCATCAATGCAGAGACAGCTCAGCTCACTTACGAGGAGTCTCGTAAGCACACCCGTGATTTGGGATCTTCCTCCGGTTCTAGTTCCCAGAAACGCCGGATTTGGGTTCCAAACTCCGCTCTTCCTTCCGGTTATACACCGAGGCCGTCTTATGTGGTGCCTTCCCCAGCTCAGTCGTATGTTCCACCCAGGCCTACTGGTAGACCGCTTGTTAGTGCGGGTCCCCGTCCAACCTCAGGGACTTGCTTCACATGCGGGAAGTCAGGACACTATGCACGTGACTGCTCTCAGACTAGTTATGCTCCACCCCAGCCCGAGAAGACTGTTGGCTGCGTTAAGCCATCACGCAAGATGATCAGTGCCAAGTCAGTTTCCACTGAACGTGGACGTGTGCATCACGTCTCAGCTAAAGACGCTCATGATGATCCGGATGTCGTTCTTGGTACACTCCTTGTCAATTGTCACCCAGCATCAGTTCTATTCGATACTGGAGCATCTCACTCCTTCATTTCTGAAGGCTATGCTCGTTTGCACGACATGTCATTTTGTGATATGCCAACTCCGCTTGAAATCCAAACCCCAGGGTCTAGATGGCAGACCACCAGAATCAGCCATGGTAATGAAATCCTTGTTGATAGACTGGTATTCCTTGCATCATTTGTAGCCCTCAAGTCTTCAGATATTAACATCATCTTGGGTATGGACTGGATGACAGCTCATCATGCCAAGATTGATTGTTACACAAGATCTGTTCAGCTTACACACCCGTCTGGCAAGATAGTCACCGTCTCCACTAGAGTTGCAGAGCGTCAGCTCTATTCTCTTAATGCCAGCCCTCTTCCAGACCTTGAAGATATCCCGGTAGTCCGTGACTTTCCGGATGTCTTTCCAGAGGAACTGCCAGGTGTTCCACCTGACAGAGATGTAGAGTTCGTCATAGATCTTATCCCAGGAACAGCTCCAATCTCCCGGAGACCTTACAAGATGGCACCCTTAGAACTAGCCGAGCTTAAGAAACAACTCGATGAGTCCTTGCAAAAGGGTTTCATCCGTCCTAGTTCTTCTCCTTGGGCTTGCCCCGTCCTCTTTGTCAAGAAGAAAGACGGTACGGACCGGATGGTCGTTGATTATCGTCCCGTTAATTTGGTCACGATCAAGAACAAGTATCCGCTTCCCAGGATCAACGACCTGTATGATCAGCTCGCTGGATCCTCAGTCTTCTCCAAGATGGATTTAAGGTTAGGATACCACCAAATCAAAATCAGAAACGGGGACATTCCCAAGACAGCTTTTGTCACTCGTTATGGCCAGTACGAGTACACCGTCATGTCCTTTGGCCTAACCAACGCCCCAGCCACATTCTCCCGCTTGATGAACTCGATCTTCATGGAGTACTTAGATAAGTTCGTCGTGGTTTACCTCGATGATATTCTTATTTACTCGAAGAACGAGGAAGAGCATGCCGAACATCTTAGACTTGTGTTAGAAAAACTCAGAGAGCACCGTCTTTATGCCAAGTTCTCCAAGTGTGAATTTTGGTTGCCAGAAGTGACCTACCTAGGCCACGTAATCTCTGGTAAGGGCATTGCTGTCAATCCCGAGAGAGTTCAAGCCGTTCTCGATTGGACTCCACCTGAGACCGTTAAACAAGTTAGGAGTTTCCTTGGCCTAGCCAGCTATTGTCGCCGCTTTGTTGAAAACTTCTCCAAAGTAGCCAAACCCCTCACGGAACTTCTCAAGAAAGATAAAAAGTTCGAGTGGTCCCCACAGTGTGAGTACAGTTTTCAGGAACTGAAAAGGCGCCTGACTTCTGCTCCCATACTTGTGCCACCGGATTTCACTAAAGACTTTATTATCTACTGCGACGCCTCACGACAGGGACTAGGTTGCATTCTTATGCAGGATCATCATGTGATTGCCTATGCATCTCGACAGTTGCATCCACATGAGGAGAATTATCCTACACATGATTTAGAGCTTGCAGCCGTAATCTATGCACTCAAGACCTGGCGACATTACCCCCTTGGTAAACGTTGCGAGATCTACACCGATCACCAGAGTCTCAAGTATATCTTCACCCAACCAGATCTGAACCTTAGGCAAAGACGTTGGTTGGAGTTGATCACAGATTATGATCTAGGGATTACCTACACCCCAGGCAAAGCCAATGTCATGGCTGATGCTCTAAGCCGTAAATCCTATTGCAACAATCTCATGTTGCAGCAAGGCCAACCACTTCTCCATGAGGAATTCTGTAAGCTTAACCTTCACATAGCTCCTCGCGGATTCCTTTCTACCCTGGTGGCGAAACCTGATCTTGAAGATCGGATTATCACTGCTCAAAAGCAAGACACAGGAATTTCTCGGATCAAGAGAAACATTAAGAAGGGAGTTGGTGGATGTTTCTCTATGGATGATCGTGGTGTTGTCTTCTTTGAGAATCGCTTGGTGGTTCCCAAGAATCAACATCTGCGACAATTGATCCTTAAGGAGGCGCATGAATCTCCTCTCACGATTCATCCCGGTAGTACTAAGATGTATCAGGATCTACGCCAGAGGTTCTGGTGGACTAGGATGAAGAGAGAAATTGCTGAGTTCATTGCTAAATGTGACGTATGTCGTCGCGTTAAGGCAGAGCATCAAAGACCTGCTGGCACCCTTCAGCCTTTAGCTATTCCTGAATGGAAATGGGATAAAGTTAGTATGGACTTCATCACCGGTTTTCCCAGGACCAAGAGAGGGAATAACGCTATCTTCGTAGTCGTTGATCGTCTTTCTAAAGTGGCTCACTTCCTCCCTGTTCGAGAGAGTATCACTGCTAGTCAGCTTGCTGACTTATATATTTCTCGAATAGTGTCACTTCATGGTGTTCCACTAGAGATCAATTCGGACCGTGGCAGTCTTTTCACTTCTCATTTCTGGGAGAGCTTCCAAACTGCCATGGGAACCCATCTTTCTTTCAGTACCGCTTTCCACCCTCAGTCGAGTGGTCAGGTGGAACGGGTCAATCAAATTCTCGAAGACATGCTCAGAGCTTGCGTTATCTCATTCGGTATGGATTGGGAGAAATGTCTTCCTTTCGCCGAGTTTGCTTATAACAATAGCTACCAATCCAGCCTCAAGCAAGCTCCTTTTGAGGTTCTCTATGGACGGAGATGTCGAACACCTTTGAACTGGTCAGAAACCGGTGAAAGACAATTCTTTGGACCGGATATGATCCAGGAGGCAGAAGAGCAAGTTCGCATCATTCGTGAGAATTTGAAAACCGCCCAGTCTCGTCAGAAAAGTCAGTACGATCGTCATCATAAGGATATGACTTATGAAATTGGCGACCAAGCTTACCTTCGGGTTACTCCTTTGAAGGGTACCCATCGTTTCGGTATCAAGGGCAAGTTGGCTCCTCGTTACATTGGTCCCTTTCGCATTCTCGCTAAACGAGGAGAGGTTGCCTACCAGTTGGAACTACCCCCACATCTTTCTCGAGTTCATGATGTCTTCCACGTCTCTCAACTCAGGCGTTGCTTCTCGGATCCTATTCGTGGAGTGGACCACGAAACGCTTGATCTCCAAGATAACCTCACATACCGAGAGTACCCGGTTCGCATTCTTGATCAAGCAGAGCGTGTCACCTGACGTCAGAACATCAAGTTTCTCAAAGTTCAGTGGTCTCATCATTCCGAGAGAGAAGCTACTTGGGAGCGAGAAGATCGTCTTCGACTGGAGTACCCCGCTTTCTTTCCGTCGACCCCTGAATCTCGGGACGAGATTCTCTCAAGTGGGGGCGAGTTGTCACATCCCTAGTCTGGTATGACCTAGACTAGCTGGTCATTTGTGCATCATGTTTAAATTTCATTTAAATTCGAAATGAGGATTGGTGGAACCCTCAGAATCATTTTTGAAAATGACCCAAATAAAAATTTCTCCAAAAGGGTCCAAGAAAATGCTCATGTTGCCCTCTGAAAATATTGGACAGAGATAAAAATCAAAACAATATTTTTAGGAGCTCATGGATATTTATTTTGGCCATTTGGATTAATTCGATAAATATTTGCATTGGAAATATATTTCTATATATATGAAATATGGTCCAAAAATTATGCCAATTATAAAAGAGCTCTGGAATAATATATCTAGCTCCTGCAAAAATTGGCATAATAAAATTAAATGATTTAATATAGTTATTAAATCAAACAAATGTCAGAAAATTAGAAAAGAAAACAGAAAAGGGGAGAGAGACTTACCTGGGCCACTTACCTGGCCCATCTCCAGCTGGCGGCCCAGCCCACCCCCGCTGCCTTCTGTCGTCCCCCTCCTCGGACAGAAGGACGAGGGCGTGTGCCCGACGCTCGCCGGCACGCGCGCGCGCCACCTTCCCCCCTGCTGGCCACCTCCTGCTTCCTTCTCTCGCCCTCGATGCCCCGGACGAAGCCACGCAGCTGCCCCGCACCGCTCTCACTCTCCCTCGCCCTCCTCCTCTTCCCCTGCTCTCTCTCCCTCTCACCCGAAGCACTGCCGCCGCCGCAGCTCGCCACCGACGCGCTCCCCGCCGTCCCCTCGCCCCTCCGTAGAGCCCCCGAGCTCCGCCGCAACCCCCTCTACCTCCTCATCGAGCCAAGCAAGACGGAGCATCCCGTGGAGCCATCGCCGTCGCCATCCTCGCCTCCGGCCGCCGTGGGTACTCGCCGTCGATTCGGGAGCTTCCGGGCATCCCCGACCTCGCCCTCGCGCTCGCTGGATCCGCGGTGAGCTCCTCCACCGTTCCCCTCTCTTCTCCCTCCCGTTCCCGTGCCGTAGCGCCGCTCCCCACCACGGCCGAAGCCCCTCGCCGCCGTCCATGTCGCCGCCGCCGTCTCGGCCCGCCTCCGCCCAAACCAAGCCTCCCATCGCGCTCATGGTGCCACGAGGGTGCCGCCGAGCCCCTCAGGTGGCCTCCCCGTGCCCCGCAGCCCATTTCCGCTCGAAGCCGAGCTCCGGCCGCCGCCCCGAGCTCCGCTCCGGCGAGCTCCGCCGCCCCCGCAGCCTCCCGCATGAACCCCTAGACGCGCGCGAGTCTGGGCTTCGCGTGGGTGGTCTCCGCCGCCCGAATGATCGCCGGAACGGCGATCCCGAGCCCCTCCGCCGCGTTTGCTGTCGCCGGCGGCTAAACGCCGGCGCTTTAGCCCCGGTTGACCAGGGGGTTTGACCTCCCCTGGGTCAATGACATGTGGGCCCGGCCCTGACTAATTCTAGTTTAGGATTAGTTTAAATTTAATTAACTCTGTTAATTAATCCTGACACTGACCAGTGGGCCCGACCCCCCTAACCTTTTAATTAAATTAAATTAACCCCTGTTAACCCCCCTGTCACTGACGTGTGGGTCCCACACGTCAGGTTTGACCCGGACCAGCCCAGTTGACCGCTGACGTCGTGCTGACGTCATGCTGACGCAATTATATATTTTCTGGAATTAAAATAATTCAGAAAATCCAGAAAATGATTTAAACTTCAAAAATTCATAGAAATTCAACCGTAGCTCAGATTGAAATAATTTATATATGAAAAATTATCAGAAAAATGCAATCTTTCCATCTGTACTAGTTTCATGCATGACAAACCAACTTATACATGCTGAATATGAGAAAACACATTATGGCATATTAAGAGACTTATTTTTGGAGTTGCATTTGAACCTTTTGTTCAAATGGACTTCATTCAATTGAATACTAGTTGCATTAGCTCAAACAGCATCACATCTACATGCCATGTTCATGCATCATATTGTTGCATATGATTGTGTTTTGATTGCCGGCACCGTTCCTTCTCGATAGGTCCTACTCCGGAGACGTTCCAGAGTACCTGTCTGTGAAGCAGTGCCTCCCTTGTTGATTTACCAGGCAAGCAAACCCCCTTGTTCATCTCGATAAAACCCTACTCTCTCGCTCCTGCTCTGAGTTATTGCATTAGGACAACAACGATTCATCTGCTACTTTGTGCTGCGGTAGTTGAACCCCTTCCTCTGCATGACCTGTCATTGCCACAGTAAATAGTTGAAACCCACTAGCATGTGTAGGAGTTGATTGAAGCCACTGATGTGTTCCTACCATGCTATGCCTGCTATTGCTTAGAGTTGTGTCAGGTCTGATTCATTGGGAATGAATTGGAGTGTTACGATATGTTCTGATGCTGAGAGTGAAGTGTGTGAACACGATTTGGTAAAGGTAGCGGTGAGAGGCCATGTAGGAGTACATGGTGGGTTGTCTCACTGGAACCGTCCTTAAGCCCTGAGTTCTGTGTATGTTGTCCAATGACTCGATACTACCACACATTGGGCTCCGGGCGCTCCAAGCCCTCTCGACTTATTAACCAACTTGATCTCTGTCCAGGAGTCACAACTAGTTTCTGGTGTTTGTAGGTAGTGCTATTTTTCTACCAAGTGGCACCCGGCAGGGTGGGCTTGGGACAGACTAGGCACACGTGGCCTGGTGTACCGAGTGGCACCCGGATGGTGGGCTCGGGAACCCTGTACACATCGTTTGGGGCCGTGAGCGACACCCCGGCCGGATCTCCTTGCGGATGAAACCCGAATAGGCGATAAACCTGGACTAGACTCTTGTGTGGTTAGTCAGGTCGTGGCCGACACCCTCGCCAGGCTTCCGCTTGAAGGTTGCCGAGATACATGACGTGTACATGGCGGTAAGTGGCGAGAGCGTGTGTGAAGAAGTACACCCCTGCAGGGTTAACATGATCTATTCGAATAGCCGGGCTTACATGGTACATAGACAACTTGAAGTGGATACTATAAAATGTTCAAGACAAGTGTGAGTGCTATGGATGGCCTTCTCGTAGGGAGACGGGGATGAATCCATAGTAGTGTATTGTGTGGTGATTAGTGGACTCGTGTACGTTGTTTCACCTCTAGAGTTTCTGGTAGTCGTAGAATAGGATAGCCACAGAGTCAAAGCTAGCTTGCTGCAACTAAACCCCACATTACCCTCTTGATACAAATGCATGTACGATAGGATCTGATGTAAGTCTTGCTGAGTACCTTTGTACTCATGTTGCTTTATTTATGTTTTTGCAGCTGAGACTTCGGTCTTACTAGTGTTCTCGTGGACTTCGACTAGTAGCTAGTACCTCAGCTACGATCTTGATCGGATGTTGTAGATAGTCAGGCTCTTCAGCCTTTTTCTTTTGTAGATGTCTGTACCCAGACATGTAATGCTTCCGCTTGTTGCTTGTATGCTCTGTATGATGGGTCTTGTGACCCCTGTTTGCAATATATGCTATGACGGCTCTTCTGAGCCTTTATCTATATGAGTTGATGAGTTATGCTGTGATGCCATGTTGTACAGCACATACTTGCATGTTATGCGTACGTGTAATGTGTATTGCTATGTGTGGGATCTGCCTATCTAGTTGTTTATTCTTAGTAGCCTCTCTTACCGGGAAATGTCTCCTAGTGCTTCCACTGAGCCCTGGTAGCTTGCTACTGCTCCGGAACACTTAGGCAGGCCGGCATGTGTCCTTCTTCGATCCTGTGTCTGTCCCTTCGGGGAAATGTCACGCGATGAATACCGGAGTCCTGCTAGCCCGCTACAGCCCGGTTCACCGGAGTCCTGTTAGCCCAGTGCTACAGCCTGGATTCACTCGCTGATGACCGACACGTTCGATGCTGGGTCATGAATGCCTGTCCCTGTAAGTTAGTGCCACTTTGGGTTTACGACTAGCCATGTCAGCCCGGGCTCTTTATCATATGGATGCTAGCGACACCATCATATACGTGTGCCAAAATGCGCAAACGGTCCCGGGCAAAGGTAAGGCGACACCCGTGGGGATACCGTGCGTGAGGCCGCAAAGCGATATGAGGTGTTACATGCTAGATCGATGTGACATCGAGTCGGGGTCCTGACAGTGTGGTGGTGCAGCAGCCGAAGCATCCTCAGCGCCATCCGCAGAAGT
Source organism: Triticum dicoccoides (assembly GCF_002162155.2). NCBI lineage: Eukaryota > Viridiplantae > Streptophyta > Magnoliopsida > Poales > Poaceae > Triticum > Triticum dicoccoides. The sequence goes on along the minus strand of NC_041381.1, from coordinate 232,693,550 downwards.
GGGCTGGGCCTTGTCCTCCATAGGCTTGGCACGCGGGCGCTTCTTTGATGGCTGAAGCGAGAGCTGCTCAAAAACCACGTTTTTGAAGCCATTTAACTTTGCCGCGCTCCGGGTGGAACGTCTCAGTGACGTATCTACAACAGGAGGCTTCTTCTTCTCTCTTCGCTTTCTTACAGTTTGTTCCACAGCAAAAACCATAGGTGTTGATGTAGCAGAGGCAGAAACAGGTGATGATGCAGCAGAAACTGAATTAGCAGAAATAGCAGGTGCCACATTTTCGGAAACAGAAGGAGAATCTGCAGACAACTTCTCAAATAAAGCTCTGGCCACAGGACGCTTTACCACAACAGATCGTCTATCAGGCACAACCAAGGGCAAAGAAGCATGCAAGCAAGACAGCTGCTTGGACACATCAAAAGCAATGGACCAAGTCCTCTTGGAATAAATGAATTTGCCCAACGTCTTGTAGAAGATAGACCTTGGAACTTCCTTAACTGAGAAATCAAACATGAGGTTCTGGAAAGACCTTTTCCAAATCATTTCCGGATGGAGTGAAGGGCCAGCGACAATACGCGCCATGCCAATGAATATCTCATGATACTGAATGACAGGGTGTTGGTAGGGCACAATTGCCAGCTGATTCTCCTCAAAGACCTGATGCTGCTAAAGATATGAGGGAGGAACATGCCGAGTGCCCGGCTCCGGTTGGTCCACAGACACTGATCCCTCAGGTTGGTCCATCACAATAGAAACCTGATCCTATTCAGGCGCAGCCAGCTGCATGGCCTGCTCATCTTCAGCTTCATCTCCCCACACTGCATTACCCCAACCAGGCACATCCTCATTTATAGGTGGGGGAGGGGGAGCGACAGGAGCATCATTCCATCCCAACATTGGGTACGCGGGAAGAACAAACGGCAAATTATCCTGAATCAAATTACCAGGCAACAGGTGGGGGTTGCCATCTAGCGGCATTGGGTCTTCATCGTTTGGCATCTGATCCGCAAAATCTGCACCAAGAACATAGCATCCAGCAGTCCAGGACACTTGAGCACCTCCCCATTCTGCATAATCACCAAAAACAACATCTCTTGGAACTAACGGAGTATCAGGAAAACTAGCCTCCACCATAGTCCGGACTAGGTAAGGATCCTCACTGTCCCAAGAAATAAACATTTCGAAAGTACCAACAGCCTGCGAGATGAACTCAGTAGTGCGGTAATCCAGAGGAATCCCAATGAACATTATCCAGCCCTTGCGAAAACCATTTGTTCCTTTGAAATTCTCCCCCTCATCATGCTTCATAAATCTAACAAAATGATCGTTGCCCAACGGAAAAGGCGCATGCTGAATCAAGGTATATCTAACTAACGGATCTCTAACTTGAAATAGACCCACCCCATGGAACCACGGCTGAGCAGATCGAACCATAATACCTGAATCTTGCAGCGACAACAGAACGGAGTTCAAGAACGCAAATGTGGACACCTTTCTTGACGAAGAAGGGATTTCACACGAGTTCTCGACTACGTACACACCTCAACAAAACGGAGTTGTTGAGAGGAAGAACCGGACGCTCATTGAAATGGCGATAATGATGCTTGATGAGTACAAGATGCCGAAGCACTTTTGGGCAGAAGTGGTTGAGACAGCTTGTCATGCAACAAATCGCTTATATCTTCACATGCTACTCGGCAAGACGGCATACGATCTCCTCACCGGTAACAAACCCCAAGTTGGATACTTTCGAGTATTCGGCTCAAAGTTCTACATTCTTGATAAGCATCATTGCTCTAAATTTGCTCCTAAGTCTCATGAAGGTTTCCTACTAGGCTATGGCTCAAACTCTCACACCTACCATGTCTACAACAATTTCACCTGAAAGGTTGAAGAGACGGTAGATGTGAAGTTTGATGAATCTGACGGCTCGCAAGTAGAGCAATTGCCAATTGATGTAGGTGACAAAGATCCTTCAGAAGCAATCAAAGACTTGGCTATTGGCAAGGTTCGTCTAACGGAGGTGAAGGAGAGTACCTTGTCCGTCCAAGTGGAAGCTTCTACTTCACGACAAGGTGAACCAAGAGTTGATATGGAAGCATCCACAAGTGGGACACACCAAGATGAAGAAAACGAGGAAGTGCATCAAGATGAACGTCAACAACCTCCTTCTCCACCACGACAAGAGAACGACAACCCCAACAATGAAGAAGGACAAGAAGAAGACAAGATGAAGAAGAAGTTCAACGAAGACCCAAGCAAAAGCTTTCACGAGTTCGAGAAATAGTTGCTAAAGATCATCCCATCGAGCAAATCTACAATGACATTCAAACCGGGAGAATCACTCGCTCTAAAACTCGTTTAGCTAACTTTTGTGAAAACTATTCTTTCATCTCTAGCATTGAACCTATGAAGGTTGAAGAAGAATTGGAAGATCCAGATTGGATAAATGCTATGCAGGAAGAGCTACATAACTTTGAGAGGAACCAAGTTTGGACATTGGTTGAGAAGCCCGACAACAACCACAACGTCATTGGTACCAAATGGGTGTTTCGCAACAAGCAAGATGAAGATGGACAAGTAGTTCCCAACAAAGCACGTCTCGTCGCCCAAGGCTACACACAAGTCGAAGGTATGGACTATGGTGAGACTTACGCCCCCGTTGCTAGACTTGAGTCCATTCGCATCTTACTTGCCTATGCTAATCATCATGATATCACCTTGTACCAAATGGACATTAAAAGTCCTTTTCTGAATGGTGAAATAGAGGAGGAAGTTTATGTTAAGCAACCTCCCGGCTTTGTCAATCCTAAGAAACCCAATCATGTTTATAAACTTCACAAAGCTCTTTATGGTCTTAAACAAGCTCCTAGAGCTTGGTTTAAATGCTTGACCAAGTTCCTTATTGGAAAAGGCTTTGAAATTGGGAAAATTGATTCTACTCTTTTTACTAAAAGGGTTAATCGAGAACTATTTGTGTGCCAAATCTATGTTGATGATATCATATTTGGTTCGACTAACCCTCATTTTAGTGAAAAGTGTGGGAAGCTAATGTCGGAGAAGTTTGAGATGTCTATGATGAGTGAACTCAAATTCTTTCTTGGGTTGCAAATCAAGCAAACTAAAGAAGGTACCTCTGTTTCTCAAACGAATTACACCAAGGACTTATTCAAGAAGTTCAATATGCAAGAATGCAAAGGTATGTCTACACCCATGCCTACTAGTGGACATAATGACTTGACCAAAGATGGTGAACCGGTTGATCAAAAGGTTTTTCGCTCTATGATTGGTTCATTGTTATATCTACGTGCTTCACGTCCGGATATCATGCTAAGTGTGTGCATGTGTGCACGATATCAAGCTGCTCCGAAGGAATGTCATCTTAAGGCCGTGAAAAGGATAGTGAGATACTTAATCCATACACCAAATTTTGGCATTTGGTATCCTAAGAGGGCCTCTTTCGATCTTGTTAGCTATTCCGACTCGGACTATGCTGGAGACAAGGTTGATAGAAAGTCCACATCGGGTACTTGTAAATTTCTTGGTAGATCTCTTGTGTCTTGGTCCTCCAAGAAACAAAACTCGGTATCCTTGTCCACTGCCGAAGCTGAATATATTGCCGCTGGTTCATGTTGTGCTCAATTACTTTGGATGACCCAAACTCTTAAAGATTATGGGATATATGTGAGACATGTTCCATTGCTTTGTGACAATGAAAGTGCTATCAAAATTGGTCATAATCCTGTGCAACATTCTCGAACTAAGCATATTGAAGTTCATCATCATTTCATTCGAGATCATGTTGCTAAGGGTGACATTGACCTTAAGCATGTTCTTACCGAAAAACAATTAGCGAATATATTCACTAAACCTCTTGATGAGAAAGTGTTTTACAGGTTAAGAGGAGAACTGAACATCATTGATGCTTCAAACTTGGAGTAGAAACTCTATTGGATACATGCAAGACATGAGCTTATGACTAATCCTTAATATTTATTTTATGATGAAAATCTCATGTCTTGGATATATTTTTATCTTGCATGTTATCTAACCCATGTAGGTACTTGGTGGAATCAAATTCCATGAGATTGTAACCTACTCATATCTTGAGCAATCTCTACATCACCAAGTCTCTACACTATGGTGGTTCAAGACAAGGAAGCACGGAACCACTTAAATATATCCTTTGACAAATTCTATGTTGAGTTTCATGATTGTCATTTTGGATACACAAGTGCTCTTCCTTCCAAGAACTAACCCATGTAGGTAGATGGACTCAAATTCCAATTGGTGCTCCAAATTATTGATGAGCTACATCAACCTTGAGCAACCCACACAAGTTCAACTACATGGACTACACCACCAACCAAGGTATGTCATTCCATCTTAGAGAAGCTTTACTCCAAGTCATGAGCTAAAGCAACTCAACAAGATGTGAATACATCAAGATGCTTAAATGAAAAATGGCAACCCCATTTTGAGATTAAATGATGAGTATGACCTATGATCAAGTGATCTCACTTGACTCCCAAGTCAATATACTCTAACATAGGTGACCTTGTCACCGGCCATCTCTAGATGAAGTTCTCTTGTGTTGGTTTCTGTGTCTTTTGCATTTGTCTCATGCATATTTGTTTCCCCTTTTCAAAAAAAAACTTCATCTAGATTTCTTTCTGTTTGCTCTGCATTTTTCTGCATTCCAATTCATTGTACATCCTTAAGTAAATTCCTTGCAAATCTTTGAGAGATCTTACTAGTCTAAGTGAGCTGAGGTGACAAGTGTTTTCTCTGAGATGGACTTGGTTTCATCGATTTGTTATTTTCGGCCCAACCGAATCCTTTCGGTACAACCAAAGCATACCACTCGGTGCCACCGATTTCATGACAGGAAAAACAGTTTGCCACATATTCTATGTTTTCTTTGATCCAGCTCCACTCAATGAATCTTGTCCTCTACAGGCATCACATTTTTATCATTGCTTTGTGCTGTGTCTCAAGGACCAAAGCCATTCGACGGATTCCAGAAAACCCTTCTTGGAAATTGATGTCAAAGGGGGAGAGAGAGAACATCAAAGCTTATCATTTCGAAAGAGATCCTTAAAGGGGAGAGAGATCTTCTAGGGGGAGAGACCCTCAAAGGGGAGAGAGAGATCTCCAGGGGGAGAGAATACTTAAGTAGAAAGTATTTCTCAAGGATCCCAGATGCTTGGTCTTCAAGAGGAAAGATGCTCACATGTCTTCTTAAGGGGAGAGACATGTTCATATGATCTGCTTTGCTTATTTGCATTAGCATACATCAGCTCCGATCATCATTAATATCTTTCAGCTCTGATGTTTCAGCTCTGATTCTCTATTCCCTATCTTCTCCCAGTATCCCATGCTAGATTCAGGGGGAGCAAGATATCTAAGGGAAAGAAATCATTCAAATTCATTGCATATCTTTACTCTTGGGGACATGTCTAATCTAATGTGGTACTTTGTACTCACTCTCTACATGTCATCCCAGTCTTGGTATTCTCGTAGTTTCTTCTGTTTTCTCTGGCTAGTAGATGTATCTGTGTTATCTAACCTTGTTTACGCAGGTTCATTTCATCCCAAGCCAACTCAAGATTACAAGGTAAGTATATGCATCACAATCATCTGTATGAGGAACTCTTGCTGATGTATATATTGTTTGCAAGAAGGACTCATGAGCATGAAGGTATTTTCTTTAACATTCTTTGCTCTGATGCATATGTCCAAGATACATGTAACACATTGCCTGCTCTATCATGGTTATGCTCTCACATGCCTCTATATTCCATATTCACATGATTGCATACATGTAGGGGGAGCCTATGTCTGTTACATGTCTTTCCAAAGCTTTACTTGCTGTTCCTTATATCTTTATCTAAAGCTTTGATGTATGTTGTCATCAATTACCAAAAAGGGGGAGATTGAAAGCACAAGTGCCCCCTAGGTGGTTTTGGTAATTAATGTCAACATATCTCTTATTGGACTAACACTTTTATCTAGTATGTTTCAGACAAGTTCAACAGAGGAGTGGCATGGACTAAAGGATGTGGGAACTCCTTCAAGACGCTAAGGACAAATGATTGGCTCAAGCTTCAAGCTCAAGACTCTTCATTTTATATTTTAGTGGTCCAAGATCACATTGAGTCTATAGGAAAAGCCAATACTATCAAGGAGGGATGAGGTGTTGCTTAATGAGCCTCTTTCTTCATGTGCTTAGTGATATGCTCCAAAAACCCTCAACTACTTTCCCACTTCCACAAATGACCTAAACCTAAAGCCAAAATCGGTCACACCGATTCTTCCTATCCGGCGCCACCGATTCCAAAAGTCATAGCCACTGCCACAAATCCTAAGCAAATCAGTCTCATCGATAGGGATCTCGGTCTCACCGAGATGGGATTGTAATCTCTCTGTGTATGTCCATTACCAAAATCGGTCTCACCGACTTTGTGCAATTGGTACTACCGAGTTCACAACGCAAACCTTATGGTTAACTTATTACCAAAATCGGTCTCACGGAGTTTGTGTAATCAGTCAAACCGAGTTTGCCCGACCAACTCTCTGGAAAGCTTATTAGCAAAATCGGTCTCACCGAGTTTGTGTAATCGGTCTTACCGAGATTACGTTATGCCCTAACCCTAGCCGTATCGGTCTCACCGAGTTGCATTTCGGTCCCACCGAAAACCCTAACGTTCACATTATCTGCTAAATCGGTCTGACCAAGTTTAGCGATTCGGTCCCACCGAGTTTGGTAGATTGTGTGTAACGGTTAGATTTTGTGTGGAGGCTGTATATACCCCTCCACCTCCTCTTCATTCGTGGAGAGAGCCATCAGACTGAACCTACACTTCCAGCACAAATTTTCTGAGAGAGAACTACCTACTCATGTGTTGAGGCCAAGATATTCCATTCCTACCATATGAATCCTGATCTCTAGCCTTCCCCAAGTTGCTTTCCACTCAAATCTTCTTTCCACTAGATCCAAAACCTATGAGAGAGAATTGAGTGTTGGGGAGACTATCATTTGAAGCACAAGAGCAAGGAGTTCATCATCAATGCACCATTTGTTACTTCTTGGAGAGTGGTGTCTCCTAGATTGGCTAGGTGTCACTTGGAATCCTCCGACAAGATTGTGGAGTTGAACCAAGGAGTTTTTAAGGGCAAGGAGATCACCTACTTCATGAAGATCTACCGCTAGTGAGGCAAGTCCTTCGTGGGCGACAGCCATGGTGGAATAGACAAGGTTGCTTCTTTGTGGACCCTTCATGGGTGGAGCCCTCCGTTGACTCGTGCAACCATTACCCTTCGTGGGTTGAAGTCTCCATCAACGTGGATGTACGATAGCACCACCTATCAGAACCATGCCAAAAACATCCGTGTCTCCAATTGCGTTTGAATCCTCCAAACCCTTCCCTTTACTTTCTTGCAAATTGCATGCTTTACATTCCGCTGCTCATATACTCTTTGCATGCTTGCTTGATATCTACTGTGTTAAACTTGTGCCTAAACTCCACTTAAACTTAAGGAAACTTAAAAACTGCAACTTTGGTACTTAGTGTCTAATCACCCCTCCTCTAGACACCTCTTCTCAAGGTCCTACACTAGCTAGAAAGGCATTAAAGAAAAGCGCCTGTTGGGAGACAACCCAATATTTACCCCTACTGTTTTTGTGTGTTCACATGATTAAGATACTGTAGTAATCAATAAAGTGCCAAGTAAAGCCTTTGGGATAGTGTGGATGATAGTTGACTTGATTCTGTGCAAAAACAAAAAGTTTTATGCTCAGAGCAGGAAATTTCAAAATTCACTGGAACGTGCTTTTGATCTAATTTTTTTACACAAGATTGATATACAAATTGTCTAGATTGTCCTAAGTTTTCAGAATGTTTGGAGTTACAGAAGTATGGAAAGTTTCCAGATTACTACACACTGTTCCGTTTTTGACAGATTCTATTTTCTATGTGTTGTTTGCTTATTTTGATGAATCTATGAGTAGTATCGGAGGGTATGAACCATGGAGAAGTTGGAATACAGTAGACATAACACCAATATGAATTTATAATGAGTTCACAACAGTACCTAAGTGGTGATTTATTTTCTTATACTAACGGATATTACGAGTTTTCTGTTGAGTTTTGTGTTGTGAAGTTTTCAAGTTTTGGGTAAAGATTCGATGGACTATGGAATAAGGAGTGGAAAGGGCCTCAGCTTGGGGATTCCCAAGGCACCCCAAGGTAATATTCAAGGAATATCCAAGCAACTAAGCTTGGGGATGCCCCGAATGGCATCCCCTCTTTCGTCTTCGTTCATCGGTAACTTTACTTGGAACTATATTTTTATTCGCCACATGATATGTGTTTTACTTGGAGTGTACTTTTATTTTGTTTATATTTGCTTGCTGATATTCAGCGACATGTTTTATATCTTTTAGTTCGATAAAAAAGTCAAGTATAGCCTTTACCATGTTTATTTTACAAGTCTATATGTTAATGTTTGGAAATGAAAGTTTGTTATTATGTTTTGAATATTGGTGAATAGTCAGAACATGATAAAATCTTGAAACTTTGAAACAATGAGTAACAAAAAATTTCTATAGTGTGGTAATTTTTCAGAATTTTTTGATTTAGGGAAGTATGATTCCTCTTGCATTCTTTAGAGACTGTTCTGTTTAGACAGATTGCTATTATGTTTGCATTGTTTGTATATGGTTGCTTGTTTAATGATTCTATTTGAGGATATGATTGTTAAATATGCAGAGGCATTTAGTAGGAAATATCAAATAATAATTTTAGTGATTTGCTATAGTAGAGAATGATAAGGTTTTGCATGGATTTATTCTAACTTAACTCACGAGTTCTTGTTGTGTTTTGTGTGGATGAAGTTTTAAAGATTTAGGGAAACCGTGGTATAAAAGGAACTAAGGAGACACAAAAGCTCAAGCTTGTGGATTCCCAAGGCATCCCTAATTAATATTTCAAGGAGTCTCAAGCATCTAAGCTTGGGAATGCCCCGGTTGGCATCCCACCTTTCTTCTTCAATAACTATCGGTCAGTTTTGGTTGAGCCTAAGTTTGTGCTTCTTCACATGATATGTGCTATCCATGCAATGCCATTTTATTTTGTTTTTCTTGTTGTTTTAATAATATCCCAAGATATGAAATTCTTAAATATTAGGGAGTCTTCACATAATTGCATAATTTTTCGACTACTCATTGATCTTCACTTATATCTTCAGAGTAGTTTGTCATTTGCTCTAGTACTTCACTTATACCTTTTTAGAGCACAACGGTGGTTTTATTTTGAAGAAATTGATGAACTCTCATGCTTCACTTATATTATTTTGAGAGTCTCTAAGCAGCATGGTAATTTGCTTTGGTTATGAATTTAGTCCTAATATCATAGGCATCCAAGAGGGATATAATAAATACTTTCATACAAAGTGCATTGAATACTATGAGAAGTTTGATTCCTTATGATTGTTTTGAGATATGAGGATGGTGATATTAGAGTCATGCTAGTGGAGTAATTGTGAGTTTGAGAAATACTTGTGTTGAGGTTTCTCATTCCCGTAGCATGCACGTATGGTGAACCATTACGTAACGAAGTTGGAGCATGAGGTATTTTTTGATTGTCATCCTTTGTTTGGAGGTCGGGAACGTGTGATGGTTAACTCGTACCAACCCTTCCGCTAGGAGCATGCGCGTAGTGCTTGGTTTCGATGACTAATAGATTTTTCCAATAAGTATGTGAGTTCTTTAATGACTAATGTTGAGTCCATGGATTATACGCACTCTCACCATTCCACCATTGCTAGACTCTCTTGTGCCGCACAACTTTCGCCGGTACAATACACCCACAATATACCTTCCTCAAATCATCCACCATACCTACCTATTATGGCAATTCCATAGCCATTCTGAGATATATTGTCATGTAACTTTCCACCATTCTGTTTATTATGACACGCTTCATCATTGTCATATTGCTTTGCATGATCATGCAGTTGACATAGTATTTGTGCAAAATCCACCATTCATAATTTTTATACATGTCACTCTTAGGTCATTGCACATCCCGGTACACCGCCAGATGTATTCACATAGAGTCATATTTTGTTTTAAGTATCGAGTTGTAATTCTTGAGTTGTAAGTAAATAAAAGTGTGATGATCATCATTATTAGAGCCTTTTCCTATGTGAGGAAAAAAGGGAGGCAAAATAAGTCAAATAAAAAAAGAGGCCAAAGAAGCCAAAGAAAAACAAAGGAAAAAATAAAAAAAGGAGAAAAAAATAAAAATAAAAAGAGAGAAAAGAGAGAAGGGGCAATGTTACTATCCTTTTTCCACACTTGTGCTTCAAAGTAGCACCATGATCTTCATGATAGAGAGTCTCCTATTTTGTCACTTTCATATACTAGTGGGAATTTTTCATTGTAGAACTTGGCTTGTATATTCCAACGATGGGCTTCCTCAAATCGCCTTAGGTATTCATGAGCAAGCAAGTTGGATGCACACCCACTTAGTTAATTTTGGAGCTTTCATACACTTATAGCGCTAGTGCATTTGTTGCATGGCAATCCCTACTCACTCTCATTGATATCTATTGATGGGCATCTCCATAGCCCGTTGATACGCCTAGTTGATGTGAGTCTATCTCCCTCTTTTTTTCTTCTCCACAACCACCATATTCTCTTCCACCTATAGTGATATATCCATGGCTCACACTCATGTATTGCGTGAAAGTTCAAAAGGTTTGAGAATACTAAAGTATGAAACAATTGCTTGGCTGAAACCGGGGTTGTGCATGCTTTGAATATTTTGTGTGATGTGGATGGAGCATAGCCAGACTATATGATTTTGTAGGGATAAGCTTTCTTTGTCCATGTTATTTTGAGAAGACATAATTACCGTGTTAGTATGCTTGATGTATTATTGTTTTTATGTCAATATTAAACTTTTGTTTTGAATCTTATGGGTCTGAATATTCTTGCCACAAAAGAGAAGATTACATTGATAGATATGTTAGGTAGCATTCCACATCAAAAATTCTATTTTTATCATTTACCTACTCGAGGACGAGCAGGAATTAAGCTTGGGGACGCTTGATATGTCTCCAACGTATCTATAATTTTTGATTGTTCCATGCTATTATATTATCCATATTGGATGTTTTATATGCATTTATATGCTATTTTATATGATTTTTGAGACTAACCTATTAACCTGGAGTACAATGACAGTTTCTGTTTTTTCCTTGTTTTTGAGTATCGTAGAAAAGGAATATCAAACGGAGTCCAATTGACCTAAAAATTTACGGAGATTATTTTTGGACCAGAAGAAGCCCACGGAGCATCTGAGATGGACTAGAAGAGTCCCAAGGCCACCATGGGGGTGGAGGGCGCGCCCTACCCCCTGGGCGCACCCTCCTACCTCCTGGCTTCCTCATGGACCCCCCTGACTTGTTCCCGACGCCAACACCTCTTTTATATCCCCAAACTTCCAGAACAGAACCTAGATTGGGAGTTCCACTGTCGCAAGCCTCTGTAGACACCAAAAACCAATAGGGACCCTATTCCGGCACCCCACTGGAGGGGGGAACCATCACCAGTGGCCATCTTCATCTTTGTCGGATATGGGGTTCCGGCAAAACCCTTAAGGTTCAAACACTAGGGTGCGCTCTCTACCGAAACACACCCTCAGCCTCGCCGCGATCTCTAAGCTAGCTAGATGAACAACATAAGAGACATAAGATTTATACAGATTCGAGCCACTGTTGTGGTGTAATACCCTACTCCTGTGTGTGGTGTGGTGGATTGCCTCTTGGGCTGATAATGAACAGTACAAGGGAAGAACAGCCTCGCGAAGAGAGGTGTTCTTATGCTTGGTGGTTCTCTTGGGGAGGAATTTTTCCGTTCCCTCCACTGTGGTCGCTAGCCCTATTTATAGAGGCCCTGGTCCTCTTCCCAAATATTGAGCGGGAAGGGATCCAACAATGGTCATTTTGAAAGGGGACAGCTAGTACAAGCTATCCTGACTAAAGGTGGTCTTCACCTGTCAAAGGCGCTGGTGCTGATGCCGTCTTGGGCTCCATGGTGACCTTTGTCCTGCCGTCCTGCTGGTCTTGGTCTTGTTGCACTGATATGGAAACCTTTGCCTGATGCCTCGGTACTCCGCGTCTGCTACTTGAGCGAAGATGAGTTTGTGATGGGTACTTGGTATGTCTTGACTTGAGCGAAGACCTCCTCGGCAACGGCGCCAGAAATCCTTCTTGCTACGTCCTGAGCTTGCGTTGGTTTTCCTTGAAGAGGAAAGGGTGATGCACCAATAGTAGCATAAGTATTTCCCTCAGTTTTTGAGAACAAAGGCCTCAATCCAGTAGGAGGCTCCTCAAAAGACCCACGCACCTACACAAACAAATAATAACTCGCAACCAATGCAATAAAGGGGTTGTCAATCCCTTCAAGGCCACTTGCGAAAGTGAGATCTGATAGAGATAATATGATAAGATAAATATTTTTGGTATTTTATGATATAGGTAAGAAAAGTAAAAGATGCAAATTAAAGTAGATTGAAAGCTAATATGATAAGAGATAGACACGGGGGCATAGGTTTCACTAGTGGCTTCTCTCAAGATAGCATAAGTATTACGGTGGGTGAACAAATTACTGTCGAGTAATTGATAGAAAAGTGAATAATTATGAGATTATCTAGGCATGATCATTTATATAGGCATCACGTCCGTGACAAGTAGACCGACTCCTGCCTGCATCTACTACTATTACTCCACACATCGACTGCTATCCAGCATGCATCTAGAGTATTAAGTTCATAAAGAACAGAGTAACGCATTAAGAAAGATGACATGATGTAGAGGGATAAACTCATGCAATATGATATAAACCCCATATTTTTATCCTCGATGGCAACAATACTATACGTGCCTTGCTGCCCCTGCTGTCACTAGGAAAGGACACCGCAAGATTGAACCCAAAGCTAAGCACTTCCCCCATTGCAAGAAAGATCAATCTAGTAGGACAAACTAAACTGATAATTCGAACAGACTTGCAAATATAACTTAATCACACATAAAATAATTCAAAGGAGATTCAAATATTTCTCATAGATAAAGTTGATCATAAACCCACAATTCACTGGATCTCGACAAACACACCGCAAAAAGAGTTACATTGAATAGATCTCCAAGAAGATCAAGGAGAACATGGTACTGAGATTCAAAGAGAGAGAAGAAGCTATCTAGCTAATAACTATGGACCCAAAGGTCTGTGGTAAACTACTCACAACTCATCGGAGAAGCCTTGGAGTTGATGTAGAGGCCCTCCGTGATCGATTCCCCCTCCGGCGGAGCGCGGACAAAGGCTCCAAGATGGGATCTCGCAGATACAGAAGGTTACAACGGTGGAAATAGTTTTTCGTGGTCGCCCCTGATGTTTTCGGGGTACATGGGTATATATAGGAGGAAGAAGTAGGTCAGTGACTCCCGAGGGGCCCATGAGGGTGGGGGGCGCGCCGGGCACCCTCGTGGCCACCTCCCTTTTTTCTTGACTTCCACTCCAAGTCCTCTGGATCACAGTTCTTCCAAAAATCACGCTCCCAAAGGTTTCATTCCGTTTGGACTCTGTTTGATATTCCTTTTCTTCGAAACACTGAACTAAACAAAAAAAACAGCAATTCGGGTTGGGCCTCCAGTTAGTAGGTTAGTCCCAAAAATGATATAAAAGTGTAAAGTGAAGCTCATAAACATCCAAAACGGGTAATATAATAGCATGGAACAATCAAAAATTATAGATATGTTGGAGACGTATTAAGCATCCCCAAGCTTAATTCCTGCTCGTCCTCGAGTAGGTAAATGATAAAAAAAGAATTTTTGATGTGGAATGCTACCTAGCATAATTCTCAATGTAATTTTCTTTATTGTGGCATGAATGCTCAGATCCAAATGATTCACAATAAAAGTTCATATTGACATAAGAAATAGTAATACTTCAAGCATACTAATCAAAGTAATCATGTCTTCTCAAAATATCATGGCTAAAGAAAGTTTATCCCTACAAAATCATATAGTGAGGCTATGCCTAATTTTCGTCACACAAAAATGCTCCCATCTTTCACACCCCCGATGACAAGCCAAGAAATTGTTTCGTACTTAAATAATCTCAAACTTTTTTTAACTTTCACGCAACACATGAGCGTGAGCCATGGATATAGCACTATGGGTGGAATAGAATATGATGATGGAGGTTGTGTGGAGAAGACAAAAAAGGAGAATGTCTCACATTGACGAGGATAATCAACGGGCTATGGAGATGCCCATCAATTGATGTCAACATGAGGAGTAAGGATTTCCATGCAACGGATGCACTAGAGCTATAAATGTATGAAAGCTCAACAAAAGAAACTAGTGGGTGTGCATCCAACTTGCTTGCTCACGAAGACCTAGGGCATTTTGAGGAAGCCCATCGAAGGAATATACAAGCCAAGTTCTATAATGAAAAATTCCCACTAGTACATGAAAGTGACAACAGAAAAGACTTTCTATATGAAGAACATGGTGCTACTTTGAAGCACAAGTGTGGAAAAACATAGTAACATTGCCCCCTTTTTTATTTTTTTTATTTTATTTTCTTCTTTTTTTTCATTTTTTCATTTTTTCTTTTGGCCTTTCTTTTTATTTCTTTGGCCTTCCTTTTTTTCTTTTTGGCCTTTCTTTTTTTTATTTGGGGACAATGCTCTAATAATGATGATCATCACACTTTTATTTATTTATAACTCCTGAATTACAAAACTAGAACAAGATATGACTCTATATGAATGCCTCCGGCGGTGTACCGGGATGGGCAATGAATCAAGAGTGACATTTATGAAAAATTATGCATGGTGGCTTTGCCACAATTACGATGTCAACTACATGATCATGCAAGGCAATATGACAATGATGATGTGTGTCATGATGATGAACGGAACGGTGGAAAAGTTGCGTGGCAATATATCTCGGAATGCCTATGGAAATGCCATAATAGGTAGGTATGGTGGCTGTTTTGAGGAAGATATAAGGAGGTTTATGTTGATAGAGCGTATTGTATCACGGGGTTTGGATGCACCGGCTAAGTTTGCACCAACTCTCAAGGTGATAAAGGGCAATGCACGGTACAGGAGAGGCTAGCAATGATGGAAGGGTGAGAGTGCGTATAATCCATGGACTCAACATTAGTCATAAAGAACTCATTTACTTATTGCAAAAATCTACAAGTCATCAAAAACCAAGAACTACGCGCATGCTCCTAGGGGGATAGATTGGTAGGAAAATACCATCGCTCGTCCCCGACCGCCACTCATAAGGATGCACAATCTAAGAACACCTCATGTTTCAAATTTGTTACACAACTTTTACCATACATGCATGCTTCGAGACTAGCCAACTTCAACACAAGCATTCTTTAAATTCTTAATCACCCAACTAGCATGACTCTAATATCACTGCCTCCATATCACAAAACAATTATCAAGTATCAAATTGATCATAGCATCCAATTCACTTCCTATGATAGTTTTTATTATACCCAACTTGGACGCCCATCATTCTAGGACCAATTTTATAACCATTGAAAATACCATGCTGTTCTAAAAGACTCTCAAAATGATATAAGTGAAGCATGAGATATTAACAATTTCTACAAAATTAATTCACCGCCGTGCTCTAAAATATAAGTGAAGCACTAGAGGAAAAACTATCTAGCTCAAAAGATATAAGTGAAGCACATAGAGTATTCTAATAAATTCCAATCAAGTGGGTTTCTCCCAAAAGGTGTGTACAGAAAGGATGATTGTGTTAAACAAAAAAGCTAAGACTAATATCATACAAGACTCTCCAAGCAAAACACATATCATGTGGCGATTAAAAATATAGCTCCAAGTAAAGTTACCGATAGACGAAGACGAAAGAGGGGATGCCTTCTGGTGCATCCCCAAGCTTAGGCTTTTGGCTATTCTTGAATATCTTGGGGTTCCTTGGGCATCCCCAAGCTTAGGCTCTTGCCACTCCTTATTCCATAATCCATCAAATCTTTACCCAAAACTTGAATACTTCACAACACAAAACTCAACAGGAAATCTCATAAGCTCCGTTAGTGAAAGAAATAAAAACCACCACATAAGGGACTGTAATGAACTCATTATTTATTTATATTGGTGTTAAACCTACTGTATTCCATGTTCTCTATGGTTCATACCCTTACATACTAGCCATAGATGCATCAAAATAAGCAAACAACACACAAAAAGAAGAATCTGTCAAAAATAGAATAGTCTGTAGCAATCTGTAACTCACGAATACTTCTGGAAGTCTAAAAATCCTACCAACATAGGAAGTCCTGGGATATTTGTCTATTTATCTAAAGCAAAAATAATCAACGCAAAAGCCCGTTTATGTGAATTACTAAAATTATTTTCGTGCCCGCAAAGTTTCCGTTTTTCAGCAGAATCAAATTAACTATCACCATAGGTTATCCTATAGGTTCTACTTGGCACAAACACTAATTAAAACATGAAAACACATCAAAACAGAAGGTAGATGGAAAATTTATTACTAAACAGAAACAAAAACAAAAAAACTAAAATAAAATTGGGTTGCCTCCCAACTAGCGCTATCGTTTAACGCCCCTAGCTAGGCATAAAATCCAGGATAGATCTAAGTAGTGCCATCTTTGGCACTCAATTCATAAGTAGCTCGCATGATAGATTCGTAAGGTAAATTGACTTTCTTTCTTGGAAAGTGCTCCATGCCTTTCCTTAATGGAAATTGGAATATTCCCTTCCTTCATATCAATAATCGCACCAATCGTTCTAAGGAAAGGTCTACCAAGAATAATAGGACATGAAAGATTTAAATCTATATCAAGAACGATAAAATCTACGGGCACCAAATTCCTATTTGCAACAATAAGAACATCATTGATCCTTCCCATTGGCTTTTTAATGGTGGAATCCGCAAGGTGCAAATTTAAAGAGCAATCATCAAGATCATGGAAACCTAGAATATCACATAAAGTTTTCGAAATCGTGGAAACACTAGCACCCAAATCACATAAAGCATAGCACTCATGATCTTTAATTTTAATCTTTATAGTAGGTTGCTACTCATCATTAAGTTTTCTAGGTATAAAAACTTCCAAATTAAGTTTTTCATCATAAGATTGCATCAAGGCATCAACAATATGTTTGGTAAAAGCTTTATTTTGACTATAAGCATGAGAAGAATTCAACACGGATTGTAACAAGGAAATACAACCTTGTAAAGAACAATTATCATAATTAAATTACTTGAAATCCAAGTTAGTGGGTTCAATGCTATTTAAAGTCTTGACCTCTCCAATCCCACTTTTACCAAATTTAGCATCAAGATCTAGAAACTCTGAATCATTGGGAGGCCTTTTTACTAAAGTTGACTCATCTCCAGTCCCCTCATTGTTAAGATTCATATTGCTAAACAAAGATTTAATAGGGGACACATCAATAACTTTTAAATCTTCATCATTATTTTCATGGAAACTAGAAGAACATGCTTTTACAAAGCAATATTTCTTAGCACGCAATCTAGCGGTTCTTTCTTTGCACTCATCAATGGAAATTCTCATAGCTTTGAGACACTCATTGATACCATGCTTAGTAGGAGTAGATCTAAGTTTCAAAGAGTCACCATCAAGCGAAAGTCTGTCAACTTTCCTAGCCAAATCATCAACTTTAAGCAATTTTTCTTCAAGCAAGGTATTAAAATTCTTTTGAGAGATCATAAATTCTTTAACGCTATTCTCAAAATCAGAGGGAATCTTACTAAAATTACCATAAGAATTATTGTAGGAATTTCCAGAATTATAAGAGGAATTACTAGGGACCGGTCTAGGATTAAAGTTTCCTCTATAAGCATTGTTACCAAAATTATTCCTACCAACAAAATTCACATCCATAGATTCATTATTATTCTCAATCAAAGTAAACAAAGGCATATCATTGGGATCAATAGAAGCACTCTTCGTAGCAAACAATTTCATAAGTTCATCCATCTTTCCACTCAAAACATTAATTTCTGCTATCGCATGCACTTTCTTACTAGTAGATCTTTCGGTGTGCCATTGAGAATAATTAGCCATAATGTTATCAAGGAGTTTAGTAGCTTCTCCTAAGGTGATTTCCATAAACGTGCCTCCCGCGGCTGAATCTAAAAGATTTCTAGAAGCAAAATTCAATCCGGCATAAAAATTTTGTATGATCATCCATAAATTCAATCCATGAGTAGGGCAATTGCGAATCATCAATTTCATACTTTCCCAATATTGGGCAACATGCTCATGATCAAGTTGTTTAAAATTCATAATATTGTTCCTAAGAGAGATGATCTTAGCGGGAGGAAAATACTTAGAGATAATAGCATCTTTGCACTTATTCCATGAATCAATACTATTCTTAGGCAAAGACGAAAATCAAACTTTAGCACGATCTCTAAGTGAAAACGAAAATAACTTCAATTTAACAATTCATTATCTGTGTCTTTCTTCTTTTGCATATCACACAAATCAACAAAGTTGTTTAGATGGGTAGCGGCATCTTCACTAGGAAGGCCAGAGAATTGATCTTTCATAACAAGATTCAGCAAAGCAGCATTGATTTCACAAGACTCAACATCATTAAGAGGAGTAATCGGAGTACTAAGGAAATCATTATTATTGGTATTGTAAAAGTCACACAATTTGGTATTGTCTTGCGCCATCGCGACAAGCAATCCAACACACAAGCAAACAAAAAGGCAAGCGAACGAGAGAGGAGATTGAGAAAGAGAGGGAAAATAAAACGGCAAGGGTGAAGTGGCGAAGAGGAAAACGAGAGGCAAATGGAAAATAATGTATGTGCGAGGGAGATGAGTTTGTGATGGGTACTTAGTATGTCTTGACTTGAGCGAAGACATCCTCAGCAACGACGCCAGAAATCCTTCTTGCTACGTCTTGAGCTTGCGTTGGTTTTCCTTGAAGAGGAAAGGGTGATGCAGCAATAGTAGCGTAAGTATTTCCCTCAGTTTTTGAGAACCAAGGTATCAATCGAGTAGGAGGCTCCTCAAAAGTCCCACGCACCTACACAAACGAACAAGAACTCGCAACCAACGCAATAAAGGGGTAGTTAATCCCTTCAAGGCCACTTGCGAAAGTGAGATCTGATAGAGATAATATCATAAGATAAATATTTTTGGTATTTTATGATATAGATAAGAAAATTAAAAGATGCAAATAAAAGTAGATTGAAAGCTTATATGATAAGAGATAGACCCGGGGCCATAGGTTTCACTAGTGGCTTCTCTCAAGATAGCATAAGTATTACAGTGGGTGAACAAATTACTGTCGAGCAATTGATAGAAAAGCGAATAATTATGAGATTATCTAGGCATGATCATGTATATATGCATCACGTCCGTGACAAGTAGACCGACTCCTGCCTGCATCTACTACTATTACTCCACACATTGACTGCTATCCAGCATGCATCTAGAGTATTAAGTTCATAAAGAACAGAGAAACGCAATAAGAAAGATGACATGATGTAGAGGGATAAACTCATGCAATATGATATAAACCCCATCTTTTTATCCTCGATGGCAACAGTACAATACGTACCTTGCTGCCCCTACTGTCACTGGGAAAGGACACCGCAAGATTGAACCGAAAGCTAAGCACTTCTCCCATTGGAAGAAAGATCAATCTAGTAGGCCAAACCAAACTGATAATTTTAAGAGACTTGCAAAGATAACTTAATCACACATAAAAGAATTCAGAGGAGATTCAAATATTTCTCATAGATAAACTTGATCATAAACCCGCAATTCGTCGGATCTCGACAAACACACGGTAAAAAGAGTTACATCGAATAGATCTCCAAGAAGATCGAGGAAAACATGGTATTGAGATTCAAAGAGAGAGAAGAAGCCATCTAGATAATAACTATGGACCCTAAGGTCTGTGGTAAACTACTCACAACTCATCGGAGAGGCCTTGGAGTTGATGTAAAGGCCCTCCGTGATCGATTCCCCCTCCGGCGGAGCACCGGCGAAGGCTACAAGATGGGATCTCGCGGATACAGAAGATTACGGCGGTGGAAATAGTTTTTCGTGGTCGCCCCTGATGTTTTCGGGGTACATGACTATATATAGGAGGAAGAAGTAGGTCGGTGGACTCCCGAGGGGCCGGCGAGGGTGGGGGGCATGCCAGGCACCCTCGTGGCCGCCTACCTTGTTTCTTGACTTCCACTACAAGTCCTCTAGATCACGTTTGTTCCAAAAATCACGCTCCCGAAGGTTTCATTCCGTTTGGACTCCGTTTGATATTCCTTTTCTTCGAAACACTGAAATAGGCAAAAAAACAACAATTCATGTTGGGCCTCCGGTTAGTAGGTTAGTTCCAAAAATGATATAAAAGTGTAAAGTAAAGCCCATAAACATCCAAAACGGGCAATATAATAGCATGGAACAATAAAGAATTATAGATACGTTGGAAACGTATCAGACACTACGCGGGCTGGCGCCCACCTGGCGCCCGCCTGGCCTTGGTCATCATGGCTTGTGTCATGAGGACATCGCGAGGTACCCTTTGCCTTGATCTCTCTGCCTCCTCGCGAGCCTGCCTAGTGAGGCCACTCCTGAGAAGGCCTTGCGTCGTCCGCCCCGCGAGGCTTGGCCCCTCGCAAGGGTCTTGAATGTTGGTTGACAAAGATGGGCCGTGCTGGGCCACTGGGTGAGCCACGCCGCAGGCCACAGGCAGGGATGTCTGGGGACCCCCATTCCCAGAACGTCGACAGTTGCCCCCGGGCCCAAGGCACGCTTGGGTTTGGCTTAGCGACGAAGCCAAAGGGTAAGCGTGGGGCACCGCGGGCCCCAACAGCCTGCAGCCTTGGTCGACGCGTGGCGATTGATTGGACGTGGGCGTCTCCGCTTCCCCATGCTGCCTCGACAACTGCCCGATTTGATGAGTCCCTGCTGCATGCAAAAAGGGTCATCATTACCTGTGATCGTGGGGTCGACGTTTGGCCTCCCTTGGGCTATAAATGAGGAGGGGTGAGAGCCCCCGTTGTGCATCTCTTCTTGCTCCGCCTGCTTCTCCTTCCTTGCTCCGTTGCTTGAAGTGTCCCTCATGGCGCCCGCGAAGAGGTTTTCGGCCACGGAGAAGGGGAAGGCTCGCCAGGAAGGGCCTGGCTCCCCTCCGCCCAAGCGCGGATGCAGTCGCCCTCGCAAACACTCCACGACTCCCGCCGTGGCTCTCCTCGGCCGCGGTGGTGGCTCTTCACGTGGTGGTGGCCGCCCATGTCGAGGCAGTCCGGTTGGTAGGGGAAGACGCGCCGTGGCTGCGCGGCCTTCTCAGCCGTGCTTCCACTCGGCGGAGGTTCTGCCGGAGTTCGTCGTGTGGTCGGATAACCCGGCCGGCAACTGGCTTCAGCTCCCTCGTTCGTTCATCGGCGAGCTGCCAGCCGCTGGCCCGGGCGGGATCTGGCTGCAAGCGGACAGCTGCTGCAGCAGAGCCTCCTGGGTCTCGGTGGAGATCTCCATCGCCGGCAACGCAGCCCTGGCCCGAGGCTGGCAGACGTTTGTCCGTGCGTGCGGTCTGGGCAGGCGGTGCACCCTCCACTTAAAGTATGATGTCGATGCAACCCTCTATGTGAGGGTGTTTGGAGAAGATGGCCGCTGTGTTGGGTGCTGCCCTGAAGACAATGACGGTGATGAGGTTCTCGGTCTTGGCGACTGTCGTGACGAGGGCGAATGCGCTCTCGGTGGCGATCGTGGCTCGCCTAGCTTCAGCGGATCCTCCTCCGGAGACAGCTCCTCCCGTGGCGGCTACAATCAACCACCACACCGCCGCACCCGCTTCGAGGGCGGCAGCGGATCATCCCGTCGCCGCGCTCTGCTGAAGCATGAGGTGGAGTCCGACAAAGCTCAGGAGGGACACCGTGGATCCCTCCTCGCGAGCTGTTGCAAGGCGCGTGCCGCTTTTGTTTTGTTTTCCTTCTTTTCCTGCATCGAGAAAGAGAAGTATGGGGCCCCATGGGGGGCGTGCAACAAACTATGATTCCCTAGTTATCGTGCTGCATTTATTGTTCCTGTGTTGTATTATGGTGTTGTTGTTACGCATCTGCGCGTAGGAACAACTTAGCTTGGTATGTTTCAAGTAGTTTCCGCCTCGCGAGGTGTCTGCTTTAGGCCTCGCCGGGCGCCTTTGATCTGCAAAAAAATCGTTGGGAGAATCATTTCCGAAACTTGGTCGCGAGGGCTGCCATCCCTAGCCCGGCGCTTTGTGACGTGATGCCCGAGGGGCACGGACTGGGAGGGGTGCTCCCACTGAACTCGAACAAGAGAACATCGCGAAAATCAGAAGAGGAAGGGCTCACGAGGGCACCCGCGCAGCCCCCTCGCGAGGCTTTCGAGAGAGAGAACGAGTCAGACAAATAGCTAAAAAGAGAGAACAGAGGCAGGAAGTGACTGAGTAGAACTGGCAGAGAACACCAGAAGCAACTTTAATTAAGATCCAAACAAACAAGAGTGAGCCAACCGCAGAATGCAAATGAAAAGCCGCGTCCAGCACCTAGTCTAGTCTTTGACGTCTTCTCACCAGTACTGTCGGTGTTCTGGGAACCGGGGTGAGGGAGTCCTGGATTAGGGGGTATCCGGACAGCCGGACTATATGCTTCGTCCGAATTATTGGAGCATGAAGATACAAGACTCAATACTTTGTCCCGTGTCCTGAGGGGACTCTCCTTTGCGTGGAAGACAAGCTTATAAACCAGAGAGGTTGGTCCTTAGAAGGCCGATCACAATTACAATCATAATCATCATAGGCTAGCTCCTAGGGTTTAGCCTCTACGATCTCGTGGTAGATCTACTCTTGTACTACTCATATCGTCAATATTAATCAAGCAGGAAGTAAGGTTTTACCTCCATCGAGAGGGCCCGAACCTGGGTAAACATTGTGTCCCTTGCTTCCTGTTACCATCAGCCTAAGACGCACAGATCGGGACCCCCTACCCGAGATCCGCCGGTTTTGACACCGACATTGGTGCTTTCATTGAGAGTTCCTCTATGTCGTCGTTGCAAGGCTTGATGGCGCCTTCAATCACCAAAAACACGGTCCAGAGTGAGACTTTTATCCCCGGACATATCTTTGCGTTCGGCGGCTTCCCACTGCAGGCTAATTAGCTTGGCCATCTGGAGCAGATCGACAGCTACGCCCCTGGCCACCAGGTCAGATTCGGAAACCTGAACTACACAACAGACATTCACGGAGACTTGATCTTCGACGGATTCGGGCCTGGGCCAGGAGCACCTGACAGTCACGATGATCACGGCTTAGACCTGTTGTCGGACAATGCTCGGGATATCACCCCTGCAGTAGCCTCAGACCTAAATCCAGAGTAGGCTACGTTGCCTAAGGACGGAGGGATGGACCCCGCCCCGCAGGCCGCATACTCATCGGCGGTGGAGCCGAACACAGGTCTGACCTCTGTGGAGGCCTGTGACTCCGGACCCCCGGACTCGTATCCGGCTGTTGGTTCCCGTCCGCTCGCTCCCGAGCCAGCTGAGCCAGGTTGGGCCCCGGTAATGGAGTGTACTGCTACGTATATCTTCCAGCAATCGCCCTTTGGCGACATGCTGAACTCGTTACTCTCTCTTTCACAGGAGGCTCTTGGCCGAACTATGTCCATCTCGAGTGAGAAGCAGGCGACGAAGGAATTCGTTGGCCACCCACCACCCACTTCATTGCCACGGTCGATGATTTAACCGACGTGCTTGACTTCGACTCTGAAGGCATAGACGGTATGGACGATGATACAGGAGAAGATTCGGAATCTCTAGGGCGTTGGACTACTACCTTGTCACACGATATATACATGGTGGATACGCCCAAGGAGGACGACGGCGACAATCCGGAAGATAAAATCCCTGGGTAAAAGCCAAAAAGACGGCAAAGACGCCGCTCAAAGTCCAGCAACAGTAAAAATAGCGACAAGAGCGCTAGAAAGATCGACATACCAGTCAACTCCGAAGGCAACAACGACCACATGGACCCATCGATGGAGCAGGAAGAGCCAGGTCATGCCGAACCCAGTTCGGAGCAGACGCCCGATCACAATGATCCCGAGGGACGAGTTCATCAAACCGCCCTAGGACAAGAACACAGTCCGGACGACGATGCATTCATCATCCCGGAAAACCGCATGGAACGAGATAACCTCCACAGAAGGCTTATGGCCACAGCGAGAAGCCTAAAGAAGCAAAAGCAACGGCTAAAAGCCGCACAGGAAGTGCTCAACCGCATATGGAATAAAGTGCTAGACACTGAAGAAAGATACAACGACTATCGCCGTACAAAGAGCTATCCAAAATGCAAGCTACTGCCAGAATTCGATGATGAGGCCGTTCCACCAAATAATAACACGACCAGGAGGCCAGACGTACCGCTTCATAACCGCAACAGAGCGGCTGCCGACGCCGCGCACGATCTATGTGAGCACCTGGATAAGAAAGCCGGCGCGGCCAGGTCCATCTACAGATCTAAAAGACACACCCCGACGAGGGACTATGGTCTCCAAAACGATCATGCCAACCAAATACCCGTTCGGAATAAACACCGGACACAACAACAGCTGACGGCATGCCACATCATGTCCAGATATAGAGGGGCTGCTCACCCCCTGTGCTTCACCGAAGAAGTACTGGACCATGAATTCCCACAAGGTTTTAAACCTGTGAACATAGAGGCATACGACGGAACGACAGACCCAGGGGTCTGGATCGAGGATTTTATCCTGCATATTCACATGGCTCGTGGGGATGACCTCCACGCCATCAAATACCTTCCCCTCAAGTTGAAGGGACCAGCTCGACACTGGTTGAAGGGCCTCCCCGAAAATTCAATTGGGAGTTGGGAGGAACTCGAGGACGCTTTCAGGGCCAATTTTCAAGGGACTTATGTCCGGCCTCCGGATGCGGACGATTTAAGTCACATAATCCAACAGCCCGGAGAGTCAGCCCACAAGCTTTGGAACAGATTCCTCACTAAGAAGAATCAAATTGTTGATTGTCCGGACACCGAAGCATTAGCGGCATTCAAACACAGCATCCGTAACGAGTGTCTTGCCAGAAACCTCGACCAAGAAAAGCCAAGGACAACGGCAGCCTTAACAAGACTTATGACCCGCTTTTGCGCGGGTGAAGATAGCTGATTGGCCTGTAAAGGCACCAGCGACCCAAGCACATCCGAAATAAGGGACGGCAATGTGAAGCCATGGCGTAATAAAAACAAAAGCCAAAACAAGGAAGAGAGCCCGGACAACACAACGGTCAATGCCGGATTCAGGGGCTCTCGACCCGATCAACAAAAGAAGCCATTTAAAGGCAGTAAAGAGGGACCGTCTGGTCTGAACAGAGTCCTGGATAGACTGTGCCAAATTCATGGCACCCCCGACAAACCTGCGAACCACACGCACAGAGAGTGCTGGGTCTTCAAGCAGGTCGGCAAATTAAATACCAAATACAAGGGAAGGGAAACACCAAGTGAAGACGAGGATGAACCTCGCCAGCCGAACGCTGGGGGACAGAAAAAATTCCCACCAGAGGTTAAAACAGTAAACATGATCCACGCGACTTACACATCCACGAGAAGGCACGAACGCATGCTCAAAGACGCGTACGATATAGAGCCCATCGTACCCACACCTAACTACTGGATGGCTTGTCCGATCACCTTCGATTACACAGACAGCCTAACTAGTATTTGGCGCGGAGGACCAGAGGCCTTGGTGCTTGAACTAATAATCGACGGATACCATCTCACCCACGTCCTCATGGATGGTGGCAGCAGTCTCAATTCAATATACGAGGACACTATCCGCAGGATGGGAATAGACCCATCCAGAATTAGCCAAAGCAACACCACCTTTGAAGGGTTGATACCAGGCGTTGAAGCCTACGGTAGGGGCTCCGTCGTACTGGAGGTAACATTTGCCCCCCAGAAAACTCTAGAAGCGAAAACTACTGTTCACCATCGCACCCTTCCAAAGCGGCTATCATGCATTGCTTGGAAGAATGGCCTTCGCCCGCTTCAACGCATTACCGCACTATGCCTACCTTACACTCAAGATGCCCGGTCCACGTGGCGTCTTCACCGTTAACAGAAACACAGAGCGCTCTTCACGCGCAGAGGAACACGTGACGGCCCTAGCGGACGGACTATAAGCGGCCTCCAATATCAGAAAACATGACTGGTCATTAAGACCACAGACACGGTTAGACGAGTCCGCCAGCCAGGATAAAACTGAACCAGGGCACTGTATATGTAATCCCATAGAGGACACTAGGGGGCTATAAATACTTAATATAGCCCCACACTTGGCTCAACCTTATTGGCAGGCCAACATCTTACACTTTAGTTATCCATCGCATACCTACGTTGTACTCTCCTACACGAGTTATCTTTTTTACAGACAACATTCGCGCGATACCCTTCCAGAATACAGCACAACGGAGACAAAGGCGCAGACGTGCAGCAGGGCCCCGCTCAAAAGGTTTCGCTTTAGATTAAGACCCTGTGTAAACCTTTTCTATTGCCTCTTGTTGTTTAAATATCCCATGGGATCCATACCCACAGAGGATACTGCCGTTATTGGCATTTCGCCACGACAGACTAATGCACGTACCTGGAAATACAGGGCTTACAATGAAAGGGCATTCTTTAGCCCATTTTCTACTATAAAGTCTGAATACCTTCGGGAGTGCTCGGCATCACGAGTTTGGCCTTATATGCATCATCTCCAAATCATGTCTTTGGTCAAATGTTGGGTTTGCCCGGCTCCTGGGTTTGCCACCTTACGTTCCGTTCTTATCGGCTAAGGTGGCCAAAGGAGAACTACTGCGATTGTGCACTGGTTATTCCGGATGAGCACCTCAGTAGAGAAAGCCGAAAACTGACTGTCATGATACAACGCGAGACTGTTCAACCACTCGAAGACTTACCGGAATCTTTAGGATTCCTCCGCATTAACGAAGGGCCGTTTCCCGGCCATGTACATGTGCGCCCGTATTCGGATGCATGCAAAAGTACTAGGGGCTACATAGTAGCCCCACTGTCAAACTCCTATGGCTAAGTGAAAGTGTTATAGCTATATAGTCCGGTTGCCTAGTTCGACATGCGATCACCTCCTTAATGGACCAAGACGTTGGAACAAGTGTGATTATGCATATTTTTCGTGAACACCCCCGCATTATATGCGTGGGGGCTGAAGCCAACGACTGCTAACTTTCAGAATTACACATAGATATAAAAACGGCTGCACAGGAGGCACAAATAATACTTTCAGGCACAAATATAGCCTCATAATCAAAATAACATTGTTTTTACAATGATCTGCTTGTTACTCGAACAATATATTCTTCGAGCACTGCGCCCCTATTAAGTGGGCACCTTCTGTTACCTGCTCCAAGTAGTGCTCGGCCGGACACTGGCCTCCTGCCGGATTCTGGGTTGCTACAATGGTGGCCTCCATATCTGTCCAATAGGCTTTAACGCAGGCAAGAGCCATTCGTGCACCCTCTATGCACGCCGACCTTCTCATGGCGTCGATCTGAGGCACGTCCCCGAGGAATTGCTGCACCAAACCAAAGTAATTGTCCGGCTTAGGCCCCTTCGGCCAAAGATGGTCTATTACAGACCGCATTGCAAGCTCGGACAGCCTATGAAGCTCCGCTACAGCAGCCATCTTCTCACTTAATGGCAGCGGGCGCGCGGGAGCATTGAATTGCGACCACAAAAGCTTCTCCACTTCTTTATCACCTTGATCATCGAAAAACTTGGCTGCATCAGCTGTACTCTTCGCCAAGTCTGCATACGCATCTGCAGGACTCCATCGTCCATCCAGGGGAGTATACTTCGGATCCAAAAACTTCATCCGCAGTAAGTAGGATCCCCCAGCTATGATTTTACCGGCTTGTTGAAGCTCCTCCCGCACACCCCTAACCTCGGTCCGCATCTCTTTGGTGGCATTAAGTGCCTTGTTCAGTTCGGCCGAACTAGCCTTATTTTCCTTTTCAAGGAGTTCATACCGGTCGGCGGCATTTTTCAACTCCACAGCCATTTCGGCTATCTTTTCCTCGCTTCGGTGATGAGCAGCCTGTTCGGCTCTCAATTCTTCGGCCGCCTTTAAGGCAGCCGCATTGCTAACCCGAGCTTGTTCCTTGGCCTGGGCAAGTTCCGCCCTCAGGGCTTCCACGGCAGCAGCACCATCCGCATTGCAAACACATTGCATTAAAGTTACGCCCCTCTCATATTTTCTTATACAACATAATAAGGAAAACAGAGCACATACCTTGTCACTCGTTCAGTCCCTCGTTCACCAGCGTGATATCGGCATCAATAGATCCGATCTACCACCTTAGCTTGGGAACTTCAATTGACTGGTCGGGCGCCGGGCCCTTAGATACATGTGCATATGTACAGCGCAATCATTACTATATGATCCCCCGTTTGCCTCCTAGAGCGGGCAACCAGAGTCTCAGGGGCTACTATCCATATGGAGCACACATAGCGCGTGCCTCACAGTCAAAAAATAGTGT
The DNA here is from genome assembly GCF_002162155.2 of Triticum dicoccoides. NCBI lineage: Eukaryota > Viridiplantae > Streptophyta > Magnoliopsida > Poales > Poaceae > Triticum > Triticum dicoccoides. Next base: position 232,664,891 of record NC_041381.1, on the reverse strand, counting down.
ATTTTTCACTATATACCTCAAAGCCTCTGAGCAGGCTCATAAATGCTTCATTCAAACCGCTTGTGGCGGATGAAATCTTCTTGAGCACCGAGCTCATTAATGAGCGGTGCTCCTCCAAGAGCGCAGCTCGCTCCAAAAGGCCTGTCAGTATGTCCGGCCAAACATCGAACTGTGCCAGACCCTTCTCATCGCCCCTCGCGGGAGCCAAATGCTCCAGGCTCAGGGCAGCTGATGTATTAGCTTCTGGCTTCGGCAGATCTAGACTCCTCCGTGACGACACCTCGGTGTCGCCCGCTTCATGGGGCGGAGAGGTGGGTGGGGTCTCGCTTTCCATCATCTCCTGAGGAAGATCCCACAAAGACGAACTCTGTTGAGAAGAGCTGCTAGTCGGACTGCAAAAGACGAATCCTGGTTATTGATCTCGGAGAAACACAGTACCTTCAAATTAACGATTAACTTACACCTTGGTTGAGGGCTGGCCCGTTGGCGGGCATGACGTGATAAGGACGCCCGTCGGGGCAAAGCCCCCTGGCGACACTTTCTTTCCCTGTTTGGGCATCTTTGTCTCCAAGTCTTCGGAGGCGGACCTTTTCATCCCATGCGGGGAGGCGGCCTCGGATTCCCCTCCCTGACTATCCCCCCTGGGGAGGAAGCAATTCCCCCGGTCCGGATGCGCAGTGTGTGAAGTTTGGCTTCACTACCTTTTCCTTCGTCTTTCCTTGAGGGTATTTTGCTGAGCACCTGGCCAAGCATCTTGGCAACGGTTGGACTAGGCGAGACTTCGGGAAGTGGCGTCGAACACCTGATTCTCTCTGCCTTGTTGAGCCATTCCTAGCCACGGAGGGCTTTCAGAATAATGACTATGACAAATAAAAACAAAGTGTCCGGTTTTAAGATTACTTACTTGGGCATCTAGGTGATTGCAGCTTAGGTCCGCATCCTCGGTGGTGTCTGGACACTTTACTTGTGGTCCGAAGAATAATTTACACATCCCTTCAAGCTTCAGGCCGAAGAAGTGCTTAATAGTCCGCGGACCCTCTGGATTGAACTCCCACATGCGGAGAGGCCATCGTTTGCACGACAACATCCGTCGTATTAGCATTACTTGAATTATGCCGACAAGGTTAATGTCCTTCTCAAGAAGCTCCCGGATACGGCTCTGCAGTATTGCAACATCACTGGCGGGCCCCAAATTCCATCCTACGTCGGTCCATGACTCCAATTGCGATGGAGGGCCCGAGCGGAACTCGGGGGCGGCCACCCACTTTGTGCTTCTGGGGGCCGTGACATAAAACCACCTCCGTTGCCATACATCGGATACTTCTGGGAAAGAACCCTCTGGCCATGGGGCATCGGCGTTCCTGCTTATTATTGCACATCCGAACTCCGCATGTCGCCCCTCGATCATCTTCGTCTTCACATTGAAGGTCTTGAGCCATAAGCCAAAGTGTGGAGTGACGTGGAGAAAAGCCTCGCACACAATGATGAACGACGAGATATGGAGGATAGCGTCCGGAGCTAGATCATGAAAATCCAACCCGTAATAGAACATGAGCCCCCTCACAAAGGGATCAAGGGTGAGGCTCAAGCCGCGGAGGAAGCGAGGAACAAACACGACGCTCTCATTGGGCTCTGGTGTAGGGATGACCTGCCCTGGAGTAGGAAGCCTGTGCTGGATGTCGGCGGTCAAATATTCGACCTCCCTAAGCCTCACAATGTCCTCCTCTTGGATCGAGGAGGCCACCCACCGGCCTTGAGGGTTGGATCCAGACATATTGGAGGATCCGGGGTGTTGGAGCTTAGGCCTCGGGTGTTAGAACTCGAGGTGCGAGAAGGCGCAGGGGAGGTGGAAAAGAGGCATAGGCCTCGGCCCCTTTATAAAGGGGGTGAATATCAAGAGTCCTCAGTGTGACCGCTTGAGGCTTACCTAAAAACACATGGAGTAATGCCAACGGTCGTCGTAGGGTCGCGCACGCCCATATTGATGGAAGATCCCGTAATAAGAGGAACACGATCTCTGCTTTGGCAGGGTGTGCCAATAAAACCGCCTCGCAACGCGAGTTGGGGTGGGGCGAGAAACGCGGGTTCGTGTTGGACCGGGCCACGATGCAAGGGCACAACGTACGAAGATTGCCAGCAGATCAGATTTATGCTATGTTCCCTACAATAGTATGTCAGGATCATCTCACAGGTCTGGACACGGTCTAAGTGTTCGATAATCACCTTGGAGTATTCGGAGATGGAACCCGCCTTGCAATGCCGAAGACAAGACTGCGCGCCGGACTCATCATCATTGAAGCCTGGTTCAGGGGCTACTGAGGGAGTCCTGGATTAGGGGGTATCCGGACAGCCGGACTATATACTTCGTCCGGATTATTGGAGCATGAAGATACAAGACTCAAGACTTTGTCCCGTGTCTGGAGGGGACTCTCCTTTGCGTGGAAGACAAGCTTGGCGATCCGGATATTGTATTTACTTCCTTGTAACCGACTCTGTGTAAACCATAGCCCTCTCCGGTGTCTATATAAACTGAAGAGGTTGGTCCTTAGAAGGCCGATCACAATTACAATCATAATCATCATAGGCTAGCTCCTAGGGTTTAGCCTCTACGATCTCGTGGTAGATCTACTCTTTTACTACTCATATTGTCAATATTAATCAAGGAGGAAGTAGGGTTTTGCCTCCATCGAGAGGGGCCGAACCTGGGTAAACATTGTGTCCCTTGCTTCCTGTTACCATCAGCATAAGACGCACAGATCGGGACCCCCTACCCGAGATCCACCGGTTTTGACACTGACAGGGGGTCCCCAGACTTGCCTGCCTGCGGCCTGCGGCATGGCTCAAGTGGTGGCCCAGTACGGCCCATCTTCATCATCACAAGACTCAAGACCCTCGCGAGGGGCCAAGCCTCGAGGGGCGGACGACACAAGGCTTCCTCAGGGATGGCCTCGCCAGGCAGGCTCACGAGGAGGCGGAGAGATCAAGGCAGGGTACCTCGCGAGGTGCTCGTGACGCAAGCCATGACGATCGAGACCAGGCGGGCGCCGGCCTGCGTAGTGTCCTTGTTTCCTCTTTGGTGCAAAGGGGGCAAGCACAGACGTGGAGTACCAAGGCATTAGGCAAAGGTTGCCATTTCAGTGCAACGAGACCAAGACCAGTGGAGCGGCAGGATGGAAGTCACCGTGGAGCCCAAGATGGTGTCATCACCAGTGCTTTTGGCAGCCGAAGACCAACTTTAGTCAGGATAACTTGTATTATATGTTCCCCTTCAAAATGGCCGTTGTTGGCGCCCTTCCCGCTCAATATTTGGGAAGAGGCCTAGGGCCTCTATAAATAGGTCTAGCCACCACAGAGTAGGGGGGTTGGATCGAGTGCTCATTAGAGAGAGATAGAGAGAGGCAATCAAACTCACCCAAGCAGTTCATCGCACCAGCTCAAGAACACCTCTCGTGAGGCCGTTCTTCCTTTGTACTATTCATCATCCGCCCCTGAGGCAATCCACCACACCACACACTGGATTAGGGTATTACACCACAACGCTGGCCCGAACCAGTATAAATCTCATGTCCCTTGTGTTGTTCATCTTATTCAGCCTAGATCTCATGAGGCGATCGGATGTAGATCGGTAGGGGAGAGATCTTCGTGTGCACCCCAGAGTTCAAACCTTAAGGGTCTGCCGGAACCAAACATCCGACATTTGGCGCGCCAAGTAGGGGCTGGCACGACGAGCTTTAGTCCGTGTTGTTGTCCATCCATACCACCGCTACCAAGTCAACCAGCGAAGCCCCGTTCTTCCTCGTCTATGGTGCTAATGCGGTCCTTCCTCACCGGGTCAGGCATCGCTCCATGCGGGTCCTGGCTTTCGACGAACCACAGCAGGATGCCATGCGGGGGATGGACCTCGTGCTTGGGGAGGAACACCGTCGAGAAGCTGCGCTTCGGGCTGCGAGATACCAACAAGCACTGCGGTGGTACCACTGCCGCAGCATCTGCCCCAGGACTCTCGAGGTAGGTGACCTCGTGCTCAGACGGGTGCTCTCCAGGCAGGGGCTGCACAAGCTCTCACCCATGTGGGAGGGCCCGTTCAAGGTTGTTCATGTCTCTAGGCCCGGCGCTGCACGCTTGGAGACTCAGGAGGGGGTGCCCGTCCCGAACGTGTGGAACATCCAACATCTCCAGAAGTTCTACCCTCGAAGAAAGGACAAGAGCCTATGTAGAAGGCCCGACGCCTGTGAAGCTAGACGAACCAAGAAAAGGCCCGGTACCTGTGAAGATGGCCAACGCCTGTGAAGCTCATTTTCCCGAGAAAGGCCCGGAGTCTGTGAAGAAGGCCAATGCCTGTGAAGCTCGCCGCCCGTGACACTCTCATGTAATAATGAGTTGGGGCTGTCCACGCCCCGGAGTCTCCGGAGAGCCGCCCTCGGGCCTCGGGGGCTCCCACCCACGCCAAGTGGCAGACTTTGCTCCATGCTGGTGAGAAGACGTCGAAGACTAGATTAGGTGTCGGACGCAGCTTTTTCATTTGCTTTCTGCAGTTGGCTTGTTCGTCCCTATTTGATTTTCTATTGGAGTTGTTGCCGTCCTTATCTTGTAACTCTCTGCCTTTTTTGCCTACTTACCTCATTTTCTCTCGTGCAAATCCCGCGAGAGGGCTACGTGGGAGCCCTCGCGAGTGTTTTCTGCCCCAGTCGTTTGAGGCTTCCCTATCCAAGTCCACCATAGGAGCACCCCTCCCAGTCCATGCCCCACGGGCATCGCGACACGAACACAGGACCTGAGTCGCTCGCCTCCGCGATCAAGACCGGAAGTTACCACTTCTGACTAATCCTTGCAGGACATGAAGCACGAGGCGAGGCCTTAGCCTCGGGAAGTGAAGACCGCAGAAAATCCCCTGAGCTAAGTAATTCCTGCATGCGGGCATGCGGAACAAAAGCACAACACCGAAATAGCGGAAACAACATAGTAATTAACAGCAACAGTCCAACACGCCCCCACGGGGGCCTACACTACTTTCTCTTTCCGCGGGGAAGGGAGGAAAACAAAATAGGCACGACTTGCTCAGCACCAACTCGCGGCGAGGGCTCGTACTACCTCCGGAGCTCAGTCAGACTCTTCCTCGAACTTCACCAAGGCACGGCGGCGGACTGACCTGCTACCTCCCTCAAGGCAAGCGCGGCGGCGCGGAGGTTGGTCGCGGCTATCGCTGGAGGAGCTGCTGTCCGAAGGAAAGCCGCCGAAGCTTGGCGAACCACGAGCGCCGCCGACCACGTGCCTGCCATCATCTTCATCCCGATCATCATCGGGGCTGGGTACCCGGCTGCGGTCATTGTCTTCGGGGCAGCACCCGGCGCAGCGAGCGTCTTCTCCGAGCACCCTCATGTAGAGGGTGGCGTCACCATCAAACTTGAAGTGCATGGTGCACCGCTGGCTCAGGCCACGCACGCGGGCATATGTTTGCCAGCCGTGAGTCAGGGCCACATTCCCAGCGATGGAGACCTCTAGCGAAGCCCAGGAGGCCCTGCTGCAGCAACCATCCACTTGAAGCCACAGGCCGCCCGGAGTGCCGGCTGGAAGTTCACCTGCAAAGAAGCGGGGAAGCTGGAGCCAGGTGCTGGTCGGGTCCACCGACCACACGACGAACTCCAGCAGCACTTCTGCCGAGTGGAAGCGTGGCCTGGGAGGCCGCGCAGTCGAGGCGCGCCTTCCTCAACAACCTGACACCCATCACCGCGCAGGGGATCACCTCCGCGACCGCGGGAAGCCACCACGGGAGCCACATGATGCTTGCATGGACGACCTCGGCCGCGCTTGGCCGAGGGAGAGTCAGGCCCTTCCTGGCGAGCCTTTCCCTTCTCGGCGGCCGAGAAACTCTTTGGTGGCGCCATGGCAGATGGCGAGCAGCTTGGATGGGGAGAAAGGAGGAAGCAAGGAGGGAGATGTACAGCGGAGGCCTGCGCCCCCCTGCATTTATAACCGGAAGGAAGCCAACCGTTGGCCCCCACAATCGCACGTAATCATGACCCGTTTGTGCATGCAGGGACTTGTCAAGTCGAGCGGTTTCCGAGGCAGCATGGGGAAGCGGAGACGCCCACGTCCAATCAACTGCCGTGCGACGCCCAAGGCCGCATACTGATGGGGCCCGTGGCGCTCTGCACTTGCCCCTTTGCTTCTCCGCTAAGCCAAGTCCAAGCACGCCTTGGGCCCGGGGGCTACTGTCGGTGTTCTGGGAATGGGGGTCCCCAGACTTGCCTGCCTGCGGCCTGCTGCGTGGCTTAAGTGGTGGCCCAGTACGGCCCATCTTCATTAGCACAAAAGTCAAGACCCTCGCGAGGGGCCAAGCCTCGCGGGGCGGACGACATAAGGCTTCCTCAGGGATGGCCTCGCCAGGCAAGCTCACGAGGAGGCGGAGAGATCAGGGCAGGGTACCTCGCGAGGTGCTCGTGATGCAAGCCATGACGATCGAGACCAGGCGAGCGCTAGGCGGGCACCGGCCTGCGCAGTGTCCTTGTTTCCTCTTTGGTGCAAAGGGGGCAAGCACAGACGTGGACTACCAAGGCATCAGGCAAAGGTTGCCATTTCAGTGCAACGAGACCAAGACCAGTGGAGCGGCAGGATGGAGGTCACCGTGGAGACCAAGACGGCATCATCACTAGTGCTTTTGGCAGCCGAAGACCAACTTTAGTCAGGATAACTTGTACTATATGTTCCCCTTCAAAATGGCCGTTGTTGGCGCCCTTCCCGCTCAATATTTGGGAAGAGGCCCAGGGCCTCTATAAATAGGTCTAGCCACCACAAAGTAGGGGGATCGGATCGAGTGCTCATTAGAGAGAGAGAAAGAGGCGATCGAACTCACCCAAGTAGTTCATTGCACTAGCTCAAAAACACATCTCGCAAGGCCGTTCTTCCTTTGTACTGTTCATCATCCGCCCCTGATGCAATCCACCACACCACACACTGGAGTAGGGTATTACACCACAACGGTGGCCCAAACCAGTATAAATCTCATGTCCCTTGTGTTGTTCATTGTTTCGAGCCTAGATTCGATGAGGCGATCGGACGTAGATCGGTAGAGGAGAGATCTTTGTGCGCACCCTAGAGTTCGAACCGTAAGGGTCTGCCGGAACCCAACATCCAAAAAGCGCAGACCTAAGTGCTGCCACTGGGCGTGGGAGCGAGCCCCCGAGGCCCAAGGGTGGCACTCCTGAGACTCCGGGGTGTGTACAGCCCCACTCATTATTACGTGAGAGTATCACGCGCGGTGAGCTTCACAGGCACTGGGCCTTCTTCATAGGCACCGGGCATTTCTTCGGGCGGTGAACTTCACAGGAACCGGGATTTTCTTCGGGCGGCGAGCTTCACAGGCACCGGGCCTTCTTCATAGGCACTAGGCCTTTCTTCAGGGGTAGAACTTCCGGAGGTGCTGGAAGTTCCAGGCATTCGGGATGGGCACCCCATCCTGAGTCTCCAGGCGCACGGCGCCAGGCCTTGAGACGTGGACGACCTTGAACGGGCCCTCCCACATGGGTGAAAGCTTATGCAGCCCTTCCCCGGAGAGCACCCTCCTGAGTACGAGGTCACCTACCTTGAGCGTCCTGGGGCGGATGTTGCCACAGTGATACCGCCGCAGCGCCTGCTGGTACCTTGTCACCCGTAGTGTGGCTTCACGACGGTGTTCCTCCCCCAACACGAGGTCCATCCCCCGCATGGCATCCTGCTGCGTCTCATCGAATGCCAGGACCCTCACAGAGCGACGCCTGACCTCGTGAGGGAGAACTGCTCCTGCTCTGTAGACGATGAAGAATGGGGTCTCATCCCTCAGTTTGGTGGTGGTGGTGCGGATGGACCACAGCACGGACTGGAGCTCGTCGTGTCAACCCCTGCCGCAAGCCTCCAACTTCTTCTTGAAGGTTCTTGTCTTGAGGCCTCTCAGGACCTCCGCGTTGGCGCGTTCGGCCTGGCCATTGCTTCGGGGGTGCGCCACCGAAGCGTAGCAGATCTGCGTTCCAAGGTTAGCACAATATGTTTTAAAGAGATTGTTGGTGAAGTGAGAACCGTTGTCAGTGATGATGCGGTTAGGGACCCCAAACTGGCTAACGAGGCCCTTGATGAACTTGACTGTGGAGCCAGTTGGGATGGTGCGGATGGCCTCCACCTCCGCCCACTTGGTGAACTTGTCGATGGCGATGTAGAGGTAGCGGTAGCCCCCAGGCGCCCGAAGGAATGGGCCCAAGATATCCAGCCCCCAGACGGCGAATGGCCACAAGAGCGGGATGGTCAACAGGCCTTGAGCTGGCTGATGGATCTATTTGGCGTGGAATTGGCAGGATTCGCAGGACTTCACCAGCTCTGTCGCGTCGTTGAGTGCCGTAGGCCAGTAGAACCCACTGCGAAACGCATTGTCGATGAGGGTCCGTGACGACAAGTGGTGTCCGCAATCTCCATCGTGTATGTCGGCCAGCAGCTCCTTCCCCTGTTCCCTGGAGATGCAGCTTAGGGAAACATCATTCGGCCGCTTCTGGTATAACTCACCGTCTTGGATGTAGTAGGCCGTGGCCTGCTTGGCCACGCGCTCCGCGTCCTCCTCTTTCTCTAGCAGCATCCCTTGCATCAGGTAGTCCTTGAATTATGTGGTCCAACATCCCTCCTAAGGCTCCAACGCCAGGAGTAGGCGGGCTCCTAAGGTCGGGCCACAGACCGCGGCTCCTGTGGCAGGTGGTTGAGGGAGCTCCTCCCGAGGTTGTGTCGTGCTTGAAAGTGACGGTGCCGCCGATGGCTTGAAGAGTCGTTCCTCAAAAATGTCAGGCTCCTGAGGCAGCCGCCTGGACGCCCTCTTGGCGATGGCATCGGCCTCTTGGTTGGTGTCGCGGGGCACATGTTGCAACTCCAGCCCCCCCAAACTGCTTTTCTATCTTGCGTACTTCCGCAAGATATGCTTCCATGTGCTCGTCCCTTGGCTCATACACCTTGTTGGATAAGTTGACGAGGAGTTGTGAATCGCCCTTGATGATGAGGCGCTTCACCCCCAGTGCTGCTGCAACTTTCAGGCCTGCTATGAGGCACTCATATTCTGCTATGTTGTTGGAGACCTTCTTGCCCTGCTGGAAACAAAGCTGTACTGCGTAGTAGAGCTTGTCCTGAGTGGGGGATATAAGCACTGCTCCAGCCCCTGCGCCCTGCCGCGAGAATGCACCATTGAAGTACATGACCCAGCCATCTGGTGCCTCACTTCCTGGGGAGAGAGACCGATCCTCACATGCCTTGAGCCTTGGTGCTTCCGTCCATTCTACCACGAAATCAGCAAGTGCAGCTCCCTTGACATCCCTGGTTGTGCTGAACTCCAACTGAAACGCCTGCAGCTCGATGTTCCACTCGGCGACTCTTCCAGCGGAGTTGGGGCTCCTGAGCACCCTTTCCAATGGGTAGGCCGAGACGACCTTGATGGGGTGACCTTGAAAGTAGTGCCGCAGCTTGCGTAAGGCCACCATGAGCGCGAGAAAGAGCTTCTAAGGCATGGGGTACCGTGCCCTTGCATCCCGCAGGACCGTGCTGAAAAAGTACACCGGATGCTCGACGAGGGTGGGCGTGCTAACGCGGCCTGTGTATTCAGAGGTTGGGGCGCTTCCTGAGATGATGGAGCCCCAAGCGCCTGGTTGCTTGGTGCGGACTCTTCAGCCCTAGGGGCGTCTTTCTGCTGAGCTTGGTCCCCTGCTGTCGTTGTCGTGGTCCCCGCAAGGCCTTCCTGGTCTTGTGTCACCACGACTGAGGCCGCGGCTGGGCGTGATGCAGCCTTAGCCTGGCGTTCCTCTGGAACCGCCACCAGGGCTGCGCTGGCGGAGTAGGGAGTGGTGATAAGATAGAGCACCAGGGACTCGAGAGGGTGCGGCGCCACCATCACGGGAGGGCTGGTCAGATCTTTCTTGAGGTCTTGAAACGCTTGGTTGGCCTCCTGTGTCCACTCAAATGGGCCCTTCTTCTTCATCAGCTTGCAGAATGGCAGGGCGCGCTCCCCCAGCTTGGAGATGAAACGTCCTAACGCAGTTACGCGACCAGGGAGCTTCTGCATTTGTCTGAGGGTTTGTGGCAGACTCATGTCTTCGATTGCCTTGACCTTCTCTGGTTTGGCCTTGATCCCCCTATGGGACACGAGGAAGCCCAGCAGCTTGAGTCGCAGGTCCACCCGGTGAAGGGATGCCAAACACACACTTCTCCGGGTTGAGTCGCAGGTCCACCCGGTGGAGGCTCGCAAAGGTGTCCTCCAGATCCTGGATCAAGGTCTTGCCTCCCGAGACTTTACCACCATGCCGTCGACGTAAGCCTCAGTGTTTTTCCCAAGCTCTCGGCCCAAGGCATGTGCATCAACCGCTGGAAGGTCCCGCCCACGTTGTGCAACCCGAACGGCATTCAAGTGTTGCAGTACACTCCACATGGGGTCAAGAAGGCTGTGTTCTCCACATCTTCCACCGCCATCTTGATTTGGTGAAAACCCGAAAATGCATCCAGGAAGCACAACAGGTCGCACTCGGCGGTGGAGTTGATGATCTGGTCGATGCGGGGAAGTGGGAACGGATCTTGAGGGCAGGCCTTGTTGAGGTTGGTGAAATCGACGCACATGCGCTCCTTTCCTCCCTTTTTTGGCGCGACAATGGGGTTTGCCAGCCACTCGGGGTAACGAACCTCGCGAATGACACATGCCGCCTCTATCTTGCGGGTTTCTTGGATGATGAAGGACTGCTTCTCTGTGGACTGCCGCCTCGCTTTTTGCTTTACAGGGCGTACATTGGGGCACACATTCAGGTGATGCTCAATCACCTCCCTTGGGACCCTCGCTAGCTCCTGGGGTTCCCATGCGAACACCTCCTTGTTCGAGCACAAGAACTCCACCAACGCCTTCTCTTGGCCGGGGTCAAGGTTGGCACCTATGGTGAAGGTGGCTCCCGAGGACCCGTCTTCCTCAACTGGCACCTGCTTGGTTTCTGCCTTATCCTGGGTGAACAACTGCTTTTTCTTGTTCGGTGCAACATCCTTGGTCTTCGAGGCATCCGTGCCGGCGGGATGCGCCTCCGCGGCAGCCTTGAGGGCCAGCTTGAGCGCCAGCAGAGCCTCCTTGGTGTCTCCAGCTATGGTGAGGATGTCACTGCTCCCGGGCATCTTCATGAGGTTGTAGGCCAGATGGGTTGCCGCCATGAACTGAGCCAAGGCAGGGTATCCGAGTATGGCGTTGTACGGGAGCCTGATGTGGGCGATGTCGAAATCGACCAGCTCCGTGTGGTAATTGTCGTGGGTGCCGAAGGTCACGAGAAGGCGGATCTGCCCCAAGGAACTGGAGGAACTGCCTCCGACGGTCGAGAAGGGCTTGCTGGGTCAGAGCCGTTCCAGCGGTACATGGAGGAGGCTGAAGGCCTCCACCGAGAGCACGTTGAGGCCGGTGCCACCGTTGATGAGGGTCTTGGTGATGGCCACCTGGCAGATGGTGGGCGTGCAGAGCATCGGGAGCGCACCCGAGCAGGCGGTGTTGACGGGGTGGTCTTTTGAGTTGAAGTCAGGTCGGCCTTGGGCGCCACCCAACCCGGGGGAGCTCCCTGCCACGGGAGGGCAGCGCTGATCCGGCGAAAGAACGACTTGGTGTGGCGGTCCGAGGTTGGCGCCTGCGAGCCGCCCAGGAGAGCTGCAACGACCGTGGGCGCCGGCGCTACGTAGTGGGCGAGGAAGAGGTGGCGCAGTTCGTCCCAGGATACCACAGAAGACGTCAGCAGGTTGAGCAGCCAAGCTTGCGGGACACCACTGAGGGCCATCGGGAACCAGTTGGCCATGACCTTGTCGTCGCCCCCGGACTTGAGGACGGCCTCCTCGTACGCTAGTAGGAAAACCAGCAGATCCGCCACGTCGTCGTAGAGCGGAGGCATCTCTGGCTTGAACTTGTGCTATGTGTTATCCCTGACGAGGAGGGAGTAGTTCACCCTCGGGGCTGAGGGTATGTACTAGTAGCTATGTGTTTGATATCTCTCTCTCGTGTTCTTCATTTGGCACGATCTTGATGTACCGCGAGCTTTGCTATTGTAGTTGGATCTTATGATGTTTCTCCCCCTCTACTTCTTGTAATGGATTGAGTTTTCCCTTTGAAGTTGTCTTATCGTATGGATTCTTTAAGGATTTCAGAACACTTGATGTATGTCTTGCGTGAGATACCCGTGGTGACAATGGGATATTCTATTGATACACTTGATGTATGTTTTGGTGATCAACTTGCGGGTTTCGTGACCTTGGGAATCTATGCATAGGGGTTGGCACACGTTTTCGTCTTGACTCTCCGGTAGAAACTTTGGGGTACTCTTTGAAGTTCTTTGTGTTGGTTTGAATAGATGAATCAGAGATTGTGTGATGCATATCATATAATCAAACCCGCGGATACTTGAGGTGACAATGGAGCATCTAGGTGACATTAGGGTTTTGGTTGATGTGTCTTAAGGTGTTATTTTACTACGAACTCTAGGGCTGTTTGTGACACTTATAGGAATAGCCCAATGGATTGATCGGAAAGAATAACTTTGAGGTGGTTTTGTACACTACAATAATCTCTTCGTTTGTTCTCTGCTATTAGTGACTTTGGAGTGACTCTTTGTTGCATGTTGAGGGATTGTTATATGATCTAATTATGTTATCATTGTTGAGAGAACTTGCACTAGTGAAATTATGAACCCTAGGCCTTGTTTCGAAGCATTGCAATACCATTTTTGCTCACTTTTATTACTTGCTACCTTGCTGTTTTTATAATTTCAGATTACAAAAACCTATATCTACCATCCATATTGCACTTGTATAACCATCTCTTCGCCGAACTAGTGCACCTATACAATTTACCATTGTATTGGGTGTGTTGGGGACACAAGAGACTCTTTGTTATTAGGTTGCAGGGTTTTTTGACAGAGACCATCTTCATCCTATGCCTCCCATGGATTGATAAACCTTAGGTAATCCACTTGAGGGAAATTTGCTACTATTCTACAAACCTCTCCACTTGGAGGCCCAACAACATTTACAAGAAGAAGGTTGCATAGTAGACATTAGTGCTCGTTCCCTCAACGGTCATCAGTGCCTTATCGTTGCGCCTTTTATTGTGCTTCTTGTTCTTATTCTTCTGACTGGTCACCTCGTCATCGTCCTCTGAGTCGACATTGATGCCATCCTCTTCTCTGGGGAGCCGCCTCCCCTCCTGCAGCCGAGCACACTTATCCACTAGTGTGTAAAGCTCCTAAACGGTCTTGGGCAATCGAATGTTCATCTTTGCACGTATCGATCGATTGCCCACGTTGGACTACAACATAGCAATCATAGCCGCAGGGTGGATGTCTGGAATATTTCTATAGACTCGGCTGAACCTCTGCATGTACTTCCACAGAGTCTCTCCTTCTTTGTGTGGGAGAAGCTGCAAGTCACTGGGCCGCCCTGGTTCTTGATGGCCACCCGTGAAGGTGCCAACGAACTCGTGACATAGCTCAGCCTAGGTTGAAATGGAGTTCTCCGGCAGGTGCATCAGCAAGACCTCACATTGGCTTGAGTGCCATAGGGAAGTAATTGGTGAACACCTTCTCATCTCTTCCTTCGGTAGCTTGAACAGCAATGGTGTAGATACTCAAGAACTCTGCCGGGTTTAGCCTCCCATCATACTTCTCTGGTATCTCTGGCTTGAATGTGCGGGCAGATGGCCAATGAACTTGCCGCTGCTCCCGGATGAAGGCGGGGCACCCAGCCTCAAAAGGCAGGTACCCGCCTCCGCCGAGCGCAAGATCGTCAACTTTGGGCCATCGTGCCCATCGGATCGGCGGAGGATGTCACGGCATTGCTCGATGGTAGCATGCATGCCTTCCCTCTGCCTATCCTCTAGGGCCCGCCGTTGGCCTTGACGCGCTCGAGGGTTGGATGAGGCCATCGAGACGTCGTTGGGTTCTTGGTTGCATGGCTCCCACGCTGTCTGCCACGGAGGGGACTGCACCGGGGGGCTGGCCCCTTCGGTACAGCCAGCAGCGTGGGCCATTGTCGTCACCTGGAGAGGCCTTGGCGGGCCTGCTCGATGTGATCCTCCCGCCTCGGTGAAACCAATTAGGCTTTGGATGGTGGCTCGCCACTCATCCATCTTATCGGCTGCCGGCGGAAATCTCAATAGCAGTTGGGCCCGCGCCATGGCCTCTGAGGCAGTGCTTGGCATGCGTGACGATGATGTAGACCGCAACATCGCCCGACTCTTGAAGGTGCTGATAGAGAGCGCGCCACGCTCTCGTCGCTATGAGCCAGCTGCTGGGATGGCGTGGTGACGAGATCGAGGCGCTTGAGGACCATTAATACGTCTCCAACGTATCTATAATTTTTGATTGTACCATGCTATTATATTATCTGTTTTGGATGTGTAATGGGCTTTACTATCCACTTTTATATTATTTTTGGGACCAACCTATTAAGCGGAGGCCCAACCCAAATTGTTGTTTTCTGGCCTATTTCAGTGTTTCGCAGAAGAGGAATATCAAACGGAGTCCAAACGGAATGCAACCTTTGGGAGAGTTATTTTTGGAACAAACGCAATCCAGGAAACTTGGAGTGGACGTCAAGAAAGAAACGAGGCGACCACAAGGCAGGGAGGCGCGCCCCAGGGGGGTGGGCGCCCCCCCACCCTCGTGGGCCCCTTGTGGCTCCCCTGACTGACTTCCTTCGCCTATATATATCCATATACACTGTAAATCCAGGAGCACGAAGAAACCCTATTTCCACTTCCGCAACCTTCTATACCCGCGAGATCCCATCTTGGGGCCTTTTCCGGTGCTCCACCGGAGGGGGAATCAATCACGGAGGGCTTCTACATCAACACCGTAGCCTCTCCGATGAAGTGTGAGTAGTTTACCACAGACCTTCGGGTCCATAGTTATTAGCTAGATGGCTTCTTCTCTCTCTTTGGATCTCAATACAAAGTTCTCCTTGATCTTCTTGGAGATCTATTTGATGTAATTATTTTTGCGGTGTGTCTGTTGAGATCCGACGAATTGTGGGTTTATGATGAAGATTATCTATGAGAAATATTTGAATCTCCTCTGAATTCTTTTATGTACAATTTGTTATCTTTGCAAGTCTCCTCGAATTATTAGTTTGGTTTGGGCTACTAGATTGATCTTTCTTGCAATGGGAGAAGTGCTTAGCTTTGGGTTCAATCTTGCGGTGTCCTTTCCAAGTGACAGCAGGGGCAGCAAGGCATGTATTGTATTGTTGCCATCGAGGATTAAAAGATGGGGTTTATATCATATTGCTTGAGTTTATCCCTCTACATCATGTCATGTTGCCTAATGTGTTACTCTGCTCTTATGAACTTAATACTCTAGCTGCATGCTAGATAGTGGTTGATGTGTGGAGTAATAGTAGTAGATGCAGAATTGTTTCGATCTACTTGTCGCGGACGTGATGCCTATATACATGATCATGCCTAGATATTCTCATAAGTATGCAGTTTTCTATCAATTGCTCGACAGTAATTTGTTCACCCACCATAATACTTATGCTATCTTGAGAGAAGCCACTAGTGAAACCTATGGCCCCCGGGTCTATTTTCCATCATATAAGTTTCCAATCTATTTTATTTTGCAATCTTTACTTTCCAATCTATATCATAAAAATACCAAAAACATTTATCTTATTATTATCTCTATCAGATCTCACTTTTGCACGTGGCCTTGAAGGGATTGACAACCCCTTTATCGCGTTGGTTGCAAGGTTCTTATTTGTTTGTGTAGGTACGAGGGATTTGTGTGTAGCCTCCTACTAGATTGATACCTTGGTTCTCAAAAACTGAGGGAAATACTTACACTACTTAGCTGCATCACCCTTTCCTCTTCAAGGGAAAACCAACGCAGTGCTCAAGAGGTAGGAAGAAGGATTTCTGGCGCCTTTGCCGGGGAGGTCTACGCACAAGTCAAGACATACCAAGTACCCATCACAAACCCTATCCCTCGCATTACATTATTTGCCATTTGCCTCTCGCTTTCTTCTCCCCCACTTCACCCTTGCCGTTTTATTCGCCCTTTTTCCGTTCGTCTTTTCAGTTACCTTGTGTCTTACTTGGCTCATTTGCTCGTTTGGTTGGAATAGTTGTGTATTTATTGCTAAATAGAGAACCTAAGATCTATGGATCCTCATCCGCTTGCTAATCTTTTTAAGAGATCCAATTATGATGAACCAATTTCTAGTGATTTGAGTGCACTAGATTATCTTTACGATGTTTTGCTTGAAATTCGTGAATCTGAAAATTGTGATGAAGAAATTTGTGAAGAAATTCATGATAGCTCCTTGAATAAAAAGCATGATTGCAATGATTTTATTATAAATTCTATTAATGTCAATTGTGTTAATTATATGCAAAACCCTAAGCTTAGGGATGCTAGTTTTGCTATGTCCACTCCTTGTTGCAATGATCATGATTGTGGTGATTCTTCTTATAATCTTGAAATTTTAGTTAAGCCCTATGATGAATATGAGATTGATAATAATGTTTGCAATAATACTGAAAGTGGGTTTGGAAAAGTGTCAACTTTAGATCCCACATATTTGGATAATGTTCAATCTTATGAAGTTTTTGATAAAAGTGGGTTTGGAGAGGTCATGACTTTAGTTAATGATAATCCCACTATTTTGGAAGAGTGTCAACTCTGCATGCATGTGGATTGTGTTGAAAATATTTTATGTGATAGCTATTTTGTTGAATTTACTTATGATCCCACATATTATGAGAGAGGAAAATATGATTGTAGAATTTTTCATGTTACAAAATTTCCTCTTGTTATGTTGAGATTGCTATTGTTCCTTTCTTCTTCCTTGCATATGTTAGTTTTCGTTTGCCTTTTTGTTTGCTTATAAAATACCTATGCATAGGAAGTATGTTAGACTTAAGTGTGTTTGTCACATGTTTTATGATGCTCTCTTTGTGCTTCAATTCTTGTCTTTCATGTGAGCATCATTGAAATCTCAATGCCTAGCTAAAAAGGCTTTGAAGAAAAGCGATTGTTGGGAGACACCCCAATATTTTTCCTTGCTGTTTAATAATAAATAATTCATCAAGCCTCTGGTTATATGTGGCTTTATGTTTTAATTAGTGTTTGTGCCAAGTAGAACCTATAGGATCATCTTGGGTGATAGTTAATTTAATCTTGCTGAAAAATAGAAACTTTTGCACGCACGAGAATAATTTTAATAAATCACAGAAACGTGATATTTAGTTGATTCTTTTGGCAGAAGATTAATAGACAAATTGACTAGGACTTCCTATTTTGGTAGAAGTTTTGGGGTTCCATAAGTATTCGAAAGTTACAGATTACTACAGACCGTTCTGTTTTTGACAAATTCTGTTATTTGTGTGTTGTTTGCGTGTTTTGATGAATCTATGGCTAGTATCGGGGGTATGAACCATAGAGAAGTTGGAATACAGTAGGTTTAACACCAATATAAATAAAGAATGAGTTCATTACAGTACCTTAAAGTGTTGGTTTGTGTTTCTTGCACTAGTGGAGCTTACGAGTTTTCTGTTGAGTTTTGTGTTGTGAAGTTTTCAAGTTCTGGGTAAAGATTTGATGGATTATGGAATAAGGAGTGGCAAGAGACTAAGCTTGAGGATTCCTAAGGCACCCCAAGGTAAAATTAAAGGACAAACAAAAGCCTATTCTTGGGGATGCCCCGGAAGGCATCCCCTCTTTCGTCTTTGTCCATCGGTAACTTTACTTGATGCTATATTTTTATTCACCACATGATATGTGTTTTGCTTGGAGCATCTTGTATGATTTGAGTCTTCGCTTTTTAGTTTACCACAATCCTCCTTGCTGTACAGACCTTTTGGACAGATACACATGAATCGCATATTATTAGAATACTCTATGTGCTTCACTTATATCTTTTGAGCTAGAGAATTTTGCTCTAGTGCTTCACTTATATCTTTTGAGAGCACGGCGGTGGTTTTATTTTGTAGAAATTATTGATATCTCATGATTGACTTATATTATTTTGAGAGTCTTCTATATTAGCATGGTATTTTCTTTGGTTATAAAATTAGTCCTAAGATGATGGGCATCCAAGTTGGGTATAATAAAAACTATCATATATAGTGCATTGAACGCTATGAGAAGTTTGATACTTGATAATTGTTTTGCGATATAAAGGTGATAATGTTAGAGTCAAGCTAGTTGTGTAATTATGAAATTGAGAAATACTTGTGTTAAAGTTGGCAAGTCCCGTAGCATGCACGTATGGTAAAAGTTGCGTCAAAAATTTGTAGCATGCGGTGTTCTTTGATTGCCTTCCTTATGAGTGGAGGTTGGGATCACGCGATGGTTAACTCCTACCAACCCTTCCCGTAGGAGCATGCGTAGTAGTACTTTGCTTCAAGGGCTAATAAACTTTTGCAATAAGTATATGAGTTCTTTATGACTAATGTGAGTCCATGGATTATACGCACTCTTACGCTTCCATCATTGCTAGCCTCTACGGCACCGTGCATTGCCCTTTCTCACCTTGACAGTTGGTGCAAACTTCTCAGGTGCATCCAAAACCCGTGATACGATACGCTCTATCGCACATAAACCTCCTTATATCTTCCTCAAAACAGCCACCATACCTACCTATTATGGCATTTCCATAGCCATTCCGAGATATATTGCCGTGCAACTTTCTACCGTTCCGTTTATTATGACACGCTCCATCATTGTCATATTGCTTTTGCATGATCATGTAGTGGACATCGTATTTGTGGTAAGGCCACCTTTATAATTCTTTCATACATGCCGCTCTTGATTCATTGCATATCCCGGTACACCGCCGGAGGCATTCGCATAGAGTCATATTTTGTTCTAAGTATTGAGTTGTAATTCTTGAGTTGTAAATAAATAAAAGTGTGATGATCTTCATTATTGAACATTGTCCCAAGTGAGGAAAGGATGATAGAGACTAGGATTACCCCACAAGTCGGCATGACACTCCGGACTTTATGAAAAATAAAAGAGGCCAAAGAAGCCCCCCAAAAAAGAGGCCAAAGAAGCCCACCAAAATAGAAAAAAGAAGAAAAAAATGAGAGAAAACGAGAGAAGGGACAATGTTACTATCCTTTTTCCACACTTGTGCTTCAAAGTAGCACCATGATCTTCATGATAGAGAGTCTCCTATGTTGTCACTTTCATATACTAGTGGGAATTATTCATTATAGAACTTGGCTTGTATATTCCAATGATGGGCTTCCACAAAATGCCCTAGGTATTCGTGAGCAAGCGAGTTGGATGCACACCCACTTAGTCTCTTTTGTTGAGCTGTCATACATTCATAGCTCTAGTGCATCCTTTGCATGGCAATCCCTACTCCTCGCATTGACATCAGCTGATGGGTATCTCCATAGCCCGTTGATTAGCCTTGTCAATGTGAGACTTTCTCCCTTTTTGTATTCTCCACACAATCCCTATCATCATACTCTATTACACCCATAGTGCTATATCCATGGCGTACGCTCATGTATTGCGTGAGAGTTGAAAAAGCTGAAGTGCGTTAAAAAGTATGAACCAATTGCTTTACTGAAACCGGGGTTGTGCATGATGGGAGCATTTTGTGTGATGGAATTGAAGCATGGCCTAACTATATGATTTTGTAGGGATAAGCTTTCTTTGGCTATGTTATTTTGATAGGACGTGATTACTTGTTAGTGTGCTTGAAGTATTACTATTTTTATGTCAATATGAATTTTTATCTTGAATCATTTGGATCTGAACATTCATGCCACAATAAAGAAAATTACATTGGGAAATATGCTAGGTAGCATTCCACATCAAAAATTCTGTTTTTATCATTTACCTACTCGAGGACGATCAGGAATTAAGCTTGGGGATGCTTGATACGTCTCCAACGTATCTATAATTTTTGAATGTTCCATGCTATTATATTATCTGTTTTGGATGTTTAATAGGCTTTACTATGAAGTTTTATATTATTTTTGGGACTAACCTATTAACTGGAGGCCCGGCCCAAATTGTTGTTTTCTTGCCTATTTTCGTGTTTCACAGAAGAGGAATATCAAATGGAGTCCAAACAGAATGAAACCTTCGAGAGAGTTATTTTTGGAACAAACGCAATCCACGAGACTTGGAGTGGACGTGAAGAAAGAAACGAGGCGGCTACGAGGCAGGAAGGGCGCACCAGGGGGGTGGGCGCACCCCCACTCTCGGGGGCCCCTCGTGGCTCCCCTGACAGACTTCCTTTGCCTATATATATATGTATCCATATATATATATGTATCCATATATATATATATATGTATCCATATACCCTGAAAATCCAGGAGCACCACGAAACCCTATTTCCACCGCCGCAACCTTCTGTACCCGTGAGCTCCCATCTTGGGGCCTTTTCCGGCGCTCCGGCGGAAAGGGAATCAATCACGGAGGACTTCTACATCAACACCATAGCCTCTCCGATGAAGTGTGAGTAGTTTACCATAGACCTTCGGGTCCATAGTTATTAGCTAGATGGCTTCTTCTCTCTCTTTGGATCTCAATACAAAGGTCTCCTTGATCTTCTTGGAGATCTATTCGATGTAATTCTTTAAGCGGTTTGTTTGCTGAGATCCGATGAATTGTGGGTTTATGATCAAGATTATCTATGAGAAAATTTGAATCTCCTCTGAATTCTTTTATGTATGATTTGTTATCTTTGCAAGTCTCTTCGAATTATCAGTTTGGTTTGGCCTACTAGATTGATCTTTCTTCCAATGGGAGAAGTGCTTAGCTTTCGGTTCAATCTCTTGGTGTCCTTTCCCAGTGACAGGAGGGGCAGCAAGGCATGTATTGTATTGTTGCCATCGAGGATAAAAAGATGGGGTTTATATCATATTGCTTGAGTTTACCCCTCTACATAAGGTCATCTTGCCTAATGCGTTACTCTGTTCTTATGAACTTAATACTCTAGATGCATGCTGGATAGTGGTCGATGTGTGGAGTAATAGTAGTAGATGCAGAATCATTTCGATCTACTTGTTGCGGACATGATGCCTATATACATGATCATGCCTAGATATTCTCATAACTATGCACTTTTCTATCTATTGCTCGACAGTAATTTGTTCACACACCGTAATACTTATGCTATCTTTAGAGAAGCCACTAGTGAAACCTATGGCCCTTGGTTCTATTTTCCATCATATAAGTTTCTGATCTATTTTATTTTGCAATCTTTACTTTCCAATCTATATCATAAAAATACCAAAAACATTTATCTTATTATTATCTCTATCAGATCTCACTTTTGCATGTGGCCGTGACGGGATTGACAACCCCTTTATCGCGTTGGTTGCGAGGTTCTTATTTTTTTGCATAGGTACGAGGGATTTGCGTGTAGCCTCCTACAGGATTGATACCTTGGTTCTCAAAAACTAAGGGAAATACTTACGCTACTTTGCTGCAGCACCCTTTCCTCTTCAAGGGAAAACCAACGCAGTGCTCAAGAGGTAGCAATCATCAACTCCGTTGGGCACAGCAGTAAGGTCGGCTCGCTCCGGGGGTGGTGCATGCCCTGCGGTCGCGCCCGCAGTGGGGAGCAGCCGGAGAGTTGTGATTCGCCCCAGAACGAGTGCCACCATTGCAATTGTGCCCTTCGGCCGTGTGGAGGGGTAGCGACGGAATAATCTCTCCACCCGTACCTCGTGGAGTTTCGCCACCGGGGTGCTGCTGATGCTGTCCTTCCCCGGTGCCTCCTGCTCCTGTTTCGGTCACAGGGGAACTGGTGAAGATGCCGCCCGCGTCAACCACGTTCCCTGCAGCTTCCTCAGCCCTGTGCATCCTCATAGCCCCCGCGGTGTCGGAGGCCACGCGTGATGGGGGGCCTTCGAGGTGGATGGATGTGCTACGGCACTGGGCTTCTTCTTGGGCGCCATGCTCGATGGAGCCATCAATGAAGAAAATGACGATGAAGATGATGCGCTACATACGCTTCTTGGGTTCGCGCAAGCGCACACCCCCTACCCGGTGCACCAAAGATGTCATGGGAAACCATGGCCACCTATGGGGCCATGAGCCCCTTTTCATTAGGCAGCGGGAATGGGCACGTTGCACAAAGAGCGAAGAATGTCGTGCAGCATGGCAGAGATCAAACGGGCAGTTTTTACCCAGGTTTGTTGGATTGATGGAGGACTATGGTGGAGAACGCAGTGCTCTTCCCTGGCAGGGTTGCCTCGAGGCGAGAGCAGCTATGAGCGTATGAGTACACATGGGTCTAAATCCTTCCTATTGTTGCCATGGGCCTCCTTTTATATATCAAGGGGTCACCACAGTGAAAGAACAGTCATTATGCACTGATTAGATAGGGAACAGTGCTATCATACCTAACTCTGCAGACAGGACAGAGCGCATTCAATGTGCCGCTTAGCATCACATCATGGAATGCCCGGCAAGCCTTGTCGTGCTGTTCTGCCACCTTCTTGCTTGTATGCCTGACATGTCGCTAGACAGGTGTCATTTGGAGGTGTTTTCCGTAGGAAGTGGCTGCCATGTGGCAGAAAACAGCCACTCAGTCACTTGGGGGTAGACACCGCACTGATCGAGGACTTGTGTCGCTATGAGGTGGAGTGGTGGAGCCTTTGCGGGGTGTTTTGCCTTTGTTGTGCCCGGCAGGACTGTCGGGACGGTCTTGATGCTTACTCTTGGGGCCACCTCAACCTCACCAGGCTCGCCTACCCGGTAAGGGATGTTTTCCCTTAATGGTGTCTTGCTTCCTTTGGCTTGACTTGGTCCTCTTGTTCTGCACTCTGATTTCTCAAAGAGCTGACCTCTTGTGCACGGCCTTGTTTTGGTCGTTGCAATCTTGATTTTTTAGGCCCATGCATGGTCTGGGAAATAGACCTAGGGTTTGTTGCACTCACACCGGCGTTCCCAGGGAGGTAATCGAGCATCACCTTGCCATCTGCCCTCATGCAAGGCCCGTCAAGCCGAAGGTCATGAAGCAAGCTTTAGAGCGGCAACAATTCATTGCCAAAGAGATCAAGAAACTTAAAGCGGCTGGTTTGGTTAGAGGAGTGTTGCATCCAGCATGATTAGCACACCCAATGGTGGTAGGCAAGGTGAATGGGAAGTGGAGGCTTTGCATAGACTTCATTGATCTGAACGAGGCATGCCCGAAGGACCCTTTCCCCTTGCCGCATATCGACCAGATTGTGGATTCCACTTCCGGGTGCGATCTGCTTTCCTTCTTGGATGCATACTCCGGGTACCATCAGATATTCATGTCCATGGAAGACAAGGAGAAGACCGCGTTCATAACCCCATGTGGCACACACTGCTTTGTGCGGATGCCCTTCGGGTTAAAGAGCGTTGGGTCCACTTTTGCAAGGGCAGTGCAAATTGGGTTTGAGCCTCAGTTGCACGGGAATATTGAAGCTTACATGGATGATATAGTGGTCAAAACCAAGGACAGATCAACGCTCATCCAAAACTTGGAAGAGCCCTTGCAAACCTATGCAAGATCAACTTAAAGTTGAACCCTGAGAAGTGTGTGTTTGGCATTCCCTCCGACAAGCTACTTGATTTCTTTGTGTCTCACCGGGGGATAGAGGCCAACCTCAACAAGATCAGAGCGATCGAGCAGATTCAAGCACCCAAGTCAGTCAAGGACGTGGGGCATTTAACTGGATGTGTTGCCGCACTGAGTAGGTTCATTTCCAAGTCTGCCAAGTGCACCCTGCCGTTCTTCAAAATTCTAAAGAAGGCAATTGCCATGAAGTGGACCCCGGAGGCAGAAGCAATGCTGCAGGACTTAAAATCCTATCTATCCTCTGCTCCCATCCTGGTCGCTCCTATACCAAAAGAGTCGTTGCTGCTATATTTAGCGGCAACCAATCAAGTGGTTAGTGCAGCGCTGGTGGTGCAGAGGGAAGTTGATGAAGGAGCAGCCGCGGCTTCTGTCCTCCCCGGAGATGAAAGTGAACTAGTCGCAGCAAGGTTGGGTACGGATCAGGAGAAGTAAGAGCATGATAGCGAAGGCAATCCCAAGGCTGTGGCAAAGAAGAAGGTGGTGCACGAACCAGTTTACTTTGTTAGCTACCTATTGCAGGGGCTAGGTCAAGGTATTCTGGAGTATAGAAATTGATCTTGGGCCTCATCATGGCCTCAAGGAAACTGCGCCACTACTTCCAAGCCCACGAGATCACAATTGTCACTCGTTTCCCTTTGCAACGCATTCTGAGGAACCTTGAAGCCACCAGCAGAATAGTTGAATGGGCATTAGAGTTGTCAAGTTTTGGTATGAAGTATGAAAGTATCTCAACTATTCAAAGTAGGGCACTAGCGGACTTCATTGCAGAATGGACACCTACTCCAGATGAAGAGATGCCAGAAACAGTTATTCCCAGCAAGGAGGCACCCCAAGAATGGCTCATGTATTTTGACGGTGCTTTCTCATTACAAGGTGTATGGGATGGCATGCTCCTTGTTGCGCCCACTGGAGAACACCTCAAATATGTGATCCAAATGCATTTCCCCAAGGACAAAAGCTGCCAACAACACTGCAGAATATGAAGGGCTCCTTGTCGGGCTCAAGATTGCAGTAGAATTTGAGACCAAGAAGTTGATAATCCGTGGAGATTCGCAACTTGTGGTGAGGCAGTTTAACAAGGATTACTAGAGTTCATTAATGGAGCCATACATCAAAGAAGTGAGAACGTTGGAGGAACGCTTTGACGGATTGCAAACAGAGCACGTGCCACATGCAAAAAATAGCACTGCTGATTATTTGTCAAAGTGTGCCGCACAAAAGCTCCCTGTGGAACCAGGAACCTTTGTCCTTAATCTGACACAACCATCGGTATCTCCGTTGACGATGGCTAGGAAAAGGGGTAAGCTGGACTCCGGCAAGCCCTTACCGGCAGGACCTCCAGAGGTCCCCGATAGAGAAGCTGTCGGGAACAACTCCACTTCGCTTGGTGAGATGCACTTTTCTGCAGGACCACAAGTCCTTGTAATCGGGGTAGGCGCTCCCACGAGTGAGGAGGTGCCGTTGGTCCTAGTTGTTGAGCCACGAGCTCCAACTTGGGCACGGCACATCGTTCGCTACCTCCAAACTTGAGAACTCCCCTAAGAGCAAGAAGAAGATGAAAGAGTAACCTGGAGGGCCAATATGTATCAGTTTTTCGATGGCACATTATACAGAAGGAGGCCCAACGGTGTGAAATTTAAGTGCATTTGCTGGGAAGAGGGGGTGGAACTATTGGTAGAAATACACACGGGCGTGTGCAGCTCCCATATTGGATTAAGAGCCTTGGTTGGAAAAGCTTTCCGACAAGGTTTCTACTAGACCACGGCCCTCAAGATGCAATTGAACTAGTCACCAAATGTGAAGCCTGCCGGTTCCACTCCAAGAATATCCATCAACCTGCGCAAGCTCTCCAAACGATCCCTTTGTGATGGTCATTTTCGATCTGGGGGCCGACAGCTTGGGCCCCTTCCCCCGTCCTACAGGGGCTTTGAAGTCTTGTACGTTGCAATCGACAAGTTTACAAAGTGGCCGTAAGTAGGGCCTGTGAGGAGGGTAACCGCACAATCTGCTATCAAGTTCTTGAAGGGATTGGTATGCCATTTCGGAGTACCTACCAGAGTTATCACTAACAATGGCACCCAATTCACAAGTCGCGCTTTCATGCACTACATTCAAACCCATGGAAGCAAGGTTTCATTCGCCTCTGTTGCTCATCCCAGGAGCAATGAACAAGTTGAGAGGATGAATGCTGAAGTGCTGTGTGGGCTCAAGAAGAACTTTTGATAAGCTGCAAAAGTGCGGTAGATGCTGGATCGACGAGCTGCCGGTGGTTCTTTGGTCCCTTCGTACATTACCAAATCAAGCTACCAGCCAGACTCCCTTCTCCCGAGTCTATGGGGCAGAAGCAGTGCTCCCCACAGAACTCATATACGGGTCACCTCGAGTATTTTCCTACGATGAAGTAGAGCAAGAGCAGCACCGTCGTGACGGTGTCGTGGTCCTTAAGGAGAACCGTCTCCGGGCTGCTGTGCATGTTGCACACTACTAGCAAGCCCTGCGCCGGTATCACAGCCGCTGGGTCCATGCCCGGAGCCTTGAGGAAGGCGACCTTGTCCTTACGTCTGTTCAGTTCGCCAAGGGTTCCAACAAGTTGACGCTGAAGTGGGAAGGCCTTTACCGGGTAGTACGAGTCACCAGACCTGGCGCAGTCCGTCTGGAGACCAAAGATGGCATCAAAATGCAAAACTCATGGAACATTGAGCATCTTCGCAAGTTCTACCCGTAAGGCACGGTTACTAGGCCCTACCCCAGCAGCCACCCTTTTGTAAAAGCCTTGCCAATGCGCATATAACCCTTTGTACAAAGCAAGGCACATACCCTGAGCAAAGATAATAAAACGAAGTGCTCGCGCCATAAAAACCTGCATGCATGATTACCTTAGCATTAACTTGCCATGGTCATTTAGATGAGGTCATATGCTGCTATGTTTTCCCCTGCACTGACTATAGGTCCCTTGCCACGGACTTGATCCTGGGCTTGCATATCGATCCCCGACAAGCCAAGCAAATAAGTTTCTTTTTACCCATACATGCCTTTGTAAGAAGAAAACTTGTGCATAGAGAAACCTTGTCACCTTCAAAACATTTGTGCTCCCATCCTATGATCCGAATGTTATTCTGGTCAAGATGGTTGTAGTGGCATTTGGCAGAGAAGGTCGACAAGGGACCGGTCCCCTTCTATAGGTTTATGCCCGGTAGGCCAAGCCAAGCGGCAAGAATGGAAGGCACCGACAAGACAGCTTTCTGAGAAAACTTGTTTACTTAAAAGTATAGAGGCGTTCCTCCTTTGCGTGGATAAGATACATGCACAAGTACCCGACAAAGCTTGTCTTTTTTTTAAATATGCAGATAAACAAGTACAAACCTTACAGAGCACAAACTTGGATAAAAGAGATTACATGTCGAAGACTAAAATTTGGCAAATGCCTACATGTTCTAGACTGAAAAAAGATAAGTGCCCCATAATCCCTTTCTTGTCTCTCTCCTCCGAGGAACTACGGTGGGAGGCGAAGAGGGCAAAAGGAGCGCCTGGGTAGAAGCCCAGCCTAACCCTGTCAGGACCCGCGGGATGCAGTCTGACAAGATCGGGAGGGCATGGACGAAGGTGATGGGCGGGGAGAGCGGCTAGGCGATGCCAGGTGATTCCCTGGTCACCGCCACTAGGGCCAGAAGGATAAGGGAGCGTGGGCACCAGTAGGAAGGACGAAGTCGGAGTCCACGGAGAAGCCTACCGGGGTCGAGGTGGAAGACTACTAGAGGAGCTGGAGACACCATCCACAGCCAGTACCCCGGCAAATCGCCTTGTGGGAACAAGATGCAGGTGCAGATGGTGGTGCTGCCAGCCTCCTCTGATGGTGACGGTGCGACTGATGTTCAGCCAGAGTTGGAACCGCCGTCCTCCCCATCGGTGTCGCCATCACTATGCTCCTCATCATTGCCGCTCGAGGAGGAGCTTTCATCGTCGGTTGAGCTCTCCGCGCAGCACCCTAAGCAAGCACCTGCACGCCCGAAGACCTTGACGGAGAGCAGTGTGGCGTCCATTAACTTGAAGTGAGGGACATGCCCCGCCGGCAAGCTATGGGCACAAGCGAATGTCTTCCAGCCACGCCGGAGAAGCATGACATGAGGTGCAGGGAACTCTATGTCTACCCGCATGCTGCCATTGCAGCAGTGTGTAGCCTCAGCCCCGGCGGCTGTTAAACCTCCATCACTCTT
>NC_041381.1:232623183-232636834 GCF_002162155.2 Triticum dicoccoides | reverse complement strand
ATTTCAGTGGCTGGTCCCTGACATGGCCCTTGTTCAGGCCCAGGGAGACCAGAGGAGGAGTGATCAAGGCACCACCCCTCCCTCCTCGCCCCCAGGCGCCACGACGGCCACGACCTCATCCTCCACCGCCTCCTCTTGTGCTGGGCCCTGCCATGTGTCCCCTGCGGGAGGAGGGAGGCGTTGTTGAGTGAAATCCTCGTCGCCGCCGCTGGAGTACCTCCATGCCCTCTCCCCCTTACCATGGTGGATAGAAGATGTCGGAAGGAAGGATGAAGAGATGGGTGTGACCAAGCACCTCGCCCAGGTCCCCTTTTATAAGCGAACGGGGCCATGGGCTGGCTCCTCACCTAGGAGGCAATCGCCCTGCTCCACCAATCTAACTCCTCTGCATCACCAATGGCACAAAGAATCAAGACCGACCTCCTGTGCCTATCTGTGATGCCTGGCTTTCTACCATGGCACTCTTTCTCGTACCCTCCGTGTCCGCCACCAACCCTGCACAATGCATGCGGCATATGTGTCGGAAACAACAGAAGTGGAAGAACTAGTGGAATGGCAGTTACCACCTAGTGCACATGGGACGTGGGCGGCCCACGGATCATGACATAAATCTCCCCCATGATGTCTTGCATGACGTACGGGAAAACCGGAAACTGAGTCAAGCACATGTTAATGAAGAAACATGGAAAATCTCAAGAAGAGAGCCACCGCAAGCGCCCTGCATGTGTACCTTATAGGACCTACGCCAATGGTACTCGGCAACATGTTTGGGCCTGTCTGTGCAACAAACCTTCATGTATGTTTCCTAGACTGCACACAGGCGCAATGGCAAGGATACAACTGCACCATGTTTCCAAACCAGAGAGATAGTTGTTTAAGGAATCAAAGGGCGGATCAAGAAGATCGATACAAGCAAAAACGGTGAGATATCATTAATGAAAAGCCTCCCTTGTCGGGTAGGCGAGCCTGGTCAGGGCGAGATTGCCCCAAAGGATGAGTCCAAGATTCCCCCGACAGGCTTGCTGGGGCCGCTAAAGGTGAAACTCCCCGCCAAGACTCCACCGCTCCCCTGCATAGCGACGCAAGTCACTTAGTAGTGTGGTGTCGAGCCCCCAAGTGATTAAGTTGTTGTCATTTGGCACGGGGTAGCCATTTGGAAGGGAGATTCCCTCTATATGACACCCATCTAGAGGCATGTCATGCAGATAGGTAGAAGATGATTAAGCGGCGCAGTAGGCTTGCCGGGTTGCATCCTCAGCGTGACACCTAGCAGTTCATTTAATGCACTTTCTCCTTACTACCAGAGTTAGGTATGATAACACTGTTAGCTATCTAATCATTAGATAATGACTGTTTCGCCACTGTGGTAACTCCTTAGCCTATAAAAGGAGGGCCATGGCAACCTAGAAAAGGATTTGGACCCTTGTACACTCGTATGCGCGTAAGCTACTCTCCCCGAGGTGACCTTGCCAGGCTTGAGAGTTGCATGTCCACCATGGTCCTCCCTTTAATCCACTAAAGGAGGAGTAGGGTTTTACGCTTCTCAGCGGCCTGAACCTGGGTAAAAACCACTAGCGTCACCATTATCGTGCTGCTTCATAGCTTCTGCTCTTTCTGCACTTGCCCTTCCCCCTTGCTGAACCAAAAGGGGCTAATGTCCCCTTAGGTGGTTGTGTTCCACCACGGCAAGCTTACGACCCTCTCTAAATGATCATAGCAAAGTCATACTAAAAATAAACTTGCATGCAATTTTTAGGCGCCAACGCTTCATTTTATTATCTTTGCACAGGGTCTGCGCCTGACTTTGTACAAAGGGTTTCATGCCCATCGGCAATGCTTGTACAAAAGGTGGTGGCCAGGGACTGAGCGCGGCAGCCATGCCTTATGGGTAGAACTTACGAAGATGCTCAATATTCCATGAGTTCTGCACTTGGATGCGATCTTAAATCTCTAGACGGACTGCGTAGGGCTGGTGACTCATACTACCCGTTAAGGGCCTTCCCACTTTGGCGTCAACTTGTTAGACCCTTTGGCAGACTGAACACGCCTAAGGACAAGGTCGCCTTCCTCAAGGCACAGGGCGTGGACCATGCGGCTACTGTAGCGGCACAGAGCTTGTTGGTAGCATGCAGCACACACAACATCCCGAAGACGATCTTCCTCGAGGAGCACAACACCGTCATGCTGTAGCTGCTCCTGCTCTACTTCATCGTAGGCAAGTACTCGAGGTGGCCCGTATATGAGTTCTGTGGGGATAACTGCTTCTGCCCCATACACTAGGGAGAAGGGAGTCTACCCGGTAGATCGATTTGGTGTCATCCTGAGAGATCAAAGAACCACCAGCAGCTCATCAGTGTAGCGCTTGCCGCATCTCTGCAACTTGTCAAAATTTCTTGTCTTGAGCCCTCGCAACACTTCAGCATTCATCCTCTCAACTTGCCCGTTGCTCCGTGGATGAGCAATAGAGGCGGAGAAGACCTTACTCCCAAGGCTTTGGATGTACTGCATAAAGGTGCGGCTCGTGAACTGGGTGCCATTGTCGGTGATCACTCTATTGGGAACACCAAAGCGGCCCACCAATCCTTTCAAGAACTTGATAGCTGATTGCGCAGTCACCTTCCTCACTGGCTCCACCTCATGCCACTTTGAACACCAAAACGTACAAGAATTCAAAGCCCCCAGTGGCACGGGGAAAGGGGACCAAGATGTCGGGCCCCTAGACCGAGAATGGCAAGGACAAAGGGATCATATGGAGAGCTTGAGCTAGCTGATGAAGGTTTTTCGAGTGGAACTGGCAGACTTTACATTTGGTAACTAGCTCACTTGCATCTTGGAGGGTTGTCGGTCAGTAGAGACCCTGCCGGAAGGCTTTTCCAACCAGGGCTTTTGATCCAATGTGAGAGCCACACATAAACCCATGTATCTCTGCCAACAGCTTCAGTCCATCTTCCCGGCAAATGCACTTCAATTTCACACCATTTGGCTTTTTCCTGTATAGTGTGTCATCGACAAACTGGTACATATTTGACCTTTGGGATACTCTTTCAGCTTCTTCTTGCTCTTTGGGAAGTTCTCCTATTTGAAGGAAATGGACTATGTGTTGTGCCCAAGTTGGAGCATGTGGCTCGACAACAAGAACTAAAGGCACCTCCTCATTCGTGTTAGCGCCCACCTCTACCGCAAGAACTTGTGGTTCCGCGGGATGGTGCTGCTCACCAACCAAAGTTGGTTTGTTCCTGGCAACCTCTGTACTAGTGGCTTCGGAAAGCCCTGCCAGGAGATACTTGTCGGAGTCTAACTTTCTTCTTTTTCTGGCCATCATTGAAGGGGACACTGATGGTTGAGTTAGGTGGAGGACAAAAGTTCCTGGTTCCATAGGGAGCTTTTGTGCGGTGCACTTTGACAAGTGATCAGCAATGTTGTTCTCTGCACGTGGCACGTGGTCTACTTGTAACCCATCGAAGTGTTCTTCCAACTTTCCACCTCCTCTACGTATGCCTCCATCAACGGACTCTGGTAATCTTTATTGACTTGTCTCACCACGAATGGATGATAAATTTCTTGTCCGGCAAGGAGCCACTCACACTCAGCAGTGTTGCTGGTGGCCTTCTCCCGGGGAAAATGCATTTGAACCACATACTTGAGATGCTCTCTGGTGGGCGCAACAAAAAGCACGCCAACTCCAGCACCCTATAACGAGAAAGCACCATCAAAATACATGATCCACTCTTGAGGCTCCTCCTTGTCGGGGGTAACTGTCTCTGGTACTTATTCATCTAGAGTGGGTGTCCATTCTGCAATGAACTCCGTCAGTGCTTCGCTCTGAATAGTTGAGGTACTTTCGTACTTCAGGCCAAAGCTTGACAACTCTAGCACCCATTCAACTATCCTGCCGGTGGCTTCAGGTTTCCTCAATATGCGCTGCAGCGGGAAACGGGTGACAACTATGATCTTGTGGGCTTGGAAGTAGTGGCGTAGTTTCCTCGAGGCTATGATAAGGCCAAAAATCAGCTTTTGCACTCCAGAGTACCTTGACCTAGCCACCTGTAACAGGGAGCTGACAAAGTACACTGGCCGTTGCACCACTTTCTTCTTTGTTGCGGTTTTGGAATTGCCTTTGCTAACTTGCTTTGCTTTTCTTTGATCTGGGCCCAAGCCATGACTGGTTCAGTTTCATCTCTAGAGGGTACAGTTGCTACAGCTGCTTCCTCATCCACTTCTCACTGCGCCACCAGCACTACACTAACCACTTGGTTCGTTGCCGCTAAGTATAGCAGCAATGACCCTTGTGGTTTAGGAGCGACTAAGGTTGGAGCAGAGGAAAGGTAGGCTTTCAGGTCTAGCAACATTGCTTCTGCCTTCGGGGTCCACTTCATCGGACCTGCCTTTTCAAAATTTTGAAGAAAGGCAAGGCACGCTCACTAAACATGGAAATGAACCTACTCAGCGCGGAAACACATCCAGTTAAATGCCTCACATCCTTGACAGTATTGGGTGCTTGTAGCTGCTCGATCGCTCTGATCTTTTCGGGGTTGGCTTCTATCCATCGGCGAGACACATAGAAACCAAGTAGCTTGCCAGAGGGAACGCCAAACACACACTTCTCAGGGTTTAACTTCAAATTGATCTTGCACAAGTTTGCAAAGGTCTCTTCCAAATCTTGAATGAGTGTTGATCTGTCCTTGGTTTGGACTACTATATCATCCATGTAAGTTTCTACGTTTCTGGGCAGCTGTGATTCGAAACCGATCTGTACTGCTCTTGTAAAAGCGGATCCAGTGCTCTTTAACCCGAAAGGCATGCGTAGAAAGTAGTACGTGCCACATGGAATTATGAACACACTCTTATCTTCATCCTCCTCGCACATGAATATCTGATGTTACCCGGAGTATGCATCAAAAAAGGAAAGCACATCACACCTGGAAGTGGAGTCTACAATCTGACCAATGCGCGATAGGGGGGAAGGGTCCTTCGGGCATGCCTTGTTCAAGTCTATGAAATCAATGTAGAGGCTCCATTTTTCCCATTTTCCTTGCGCACTACCACTGGGTTCGCTAACCATGTTGGATGCAACACTCCTTTGACCAAACCAGCTGCTTCAAGTTTCCTGATCTCCTCGGCAATGAACTGCTGCCGCTCTAAAGCTTGCTTCCTGACCTTCTGCTTGACGGGCCGAGCGTGGGGGCTGACAGCAAGGTGGTGGTCGATTACCTCCCTGGGAACACTGGGGATGTCAGATCGTTGCCAAGAAAACACATCGACATTCGCCCGCAGGAAGGACACGAGCATGTTTTCCTATTTGTCATCAAGGGTGGTGCTGATGGTGAACTTACCGTTTATGGCATCCTGCCTCGCTGGGACATTTTTCACAGCAGGTGAAGCAGCCCTGGGCCTCTTGCTAGTGGAACTCTCCAACAGGTCCTCGACAGGTGGGGCGCACTCTGAAGAGGCGTGCTTCCCGGAGTCCTTGCCGGTACCTCTACTAGTTTTCTCCCCTTCTTTGTTTCCTTGGCGGGAGTTGTGGCTTCTGCAGCTTCAGCTGCTACTGCATCCCAATACATCTAATCCACACATATAATTGCATCTTTTTTATCTGATGGAATGGAAATGATACTCATCTGCCCTGGCATCTTCAAGGTGTTGTAAGCATAGTGGGATGTTGCCATGCATTTTGCCAGAGCCGGACGACCAAGAATCCCATTGTAAGGCAAAAGGGAAGCTCAACCACGTCAAACACAACCCTCTCAATCCGGTAGTTTAGTTCCCTGCTGTCACGCCCAATATGCGACCCTATCCAAGAGGAACTCGAAGGTCCCACCAAGGATAGACCTGCATATTGAAACGCTTTTGCAAGCTGGATATCATTACATCAACATTACATAGATAGATGAGGATACATACAAGGCATACAAATGCCACAAGAATACATCAATACCTCATACAAAAGATCAACATCCGACTATGGATGAAACACAAACAGAAGCTCAAACGACATCCACCCTGCTAGCCTAGGCTACTGACCTGGAACCTATCCCCTGATCGAAGAAGAAGCAGAAGAAGAACTCCAAAACAAGTAACATCGCTCTCGCGTCAAGATCATCGCATAACCTGTACCTGCAACTGTTGTTGTAGTAATCTGTGAGCCACGAGGACTCAGCAATCCCATTACCATGGGTATCAAGACTAGCAAAGCTTAATGGGTAAGGAATGGATAAGTGGTGAGGTTGCAGCAGCGACTAAGCATGATATGGTGTCTCACATACGCAAATAAGAGCGAGAAGAGAAGCAACGGAACGGTCGTGAAGCTAGCAATGATCAAGAAGTGATCCTGAACTCCTGCTTACGTCAAACATAACCCAAAACCATGCTCACTTCCCGGACTCCGCGGTTGATGCGTTTTAATTCGAATCTGGTGTCAAGTTATCTACAACCGGATATTAACAAATTCCCATCTGCCACATAACCGCAGGCACGGCTCTCGAAAGTTTATACCCTGTAGGGGTGTCCCAACTTATCCCATTATAATCTCTCACGGTCAACGAAGGATATTCCTTCTCCCGGGAAGAACCGATCAGTCTCGGAATCCCGGTTTACAAGGCATTTTGACAATGGTAAAAAAAAGACCAACAAAGCCGCCCGGATGTGCCGACAAATCCCGATAGGAGCTGCACATATCTCGTTCTAAGGGCACACCGGATGAGCAAGACATCGGGTTGGCATAGACCCTAGTTGCCCAGGGGGCGGCGGACATCGCTCGGTTTGGACCAGGACTGGCTCGGGGGGGTTAAAATAAAGATGACCCTCGGGATGTGCGACTCCCAAGGGAAAAAGGCTAGGTGAGGCAAATGGTAAAACCAAGGTTGGGCCTTGCTGGAGGAGTTTTATTCAAAGCAAACTGTCAAGGGGGTCCCATAAATCACACAACCGCGTAAGGAACGCAAAATCAAGGAACATAACACCGGTATAACAGAAACTAGGGCGGCAAGAGTGGAACAAAACACCAGGCATAAGGCCGAGCCTTCCACCCTTTACAAAGTATATAGATGGATTAATTAAATAAGAGATAATGTGATATCCCAACATAATCCTGTCCACCATGGAGCAATCTTCAACTTCACCTGCAACTAACAACGCTATAAGAGGGGCTGAGCAAAGCGGTAACATAGCCAAACAATGGTTTGCTAGGAAGGGTGAAAAAGGTTAGAGGCTGACATGGAAAATTGGGAGGCTTGAAGAACAAGTGATAGGTAGCGCAGCATAGCGATAGAACGAAGCAACTAGCATAGCAATGATAGTAGTGAGATCTAGAGTAACGGTCATCTTTCCTGAAATCCTGCTAGGAAGAAGAACGAGTCCATGAAGAAGATGAAGCCACAAAGACGAACCAAGCATAAACGAACGAAACCTCATGATCGCAATGAAACAGGAACTATCGAGAAGAAGCACACAACATGGTAAACACACCACACATAGACAAGACATGATGCACGACAAGCATGATGCATGACAAGGCTACATGAAGCTACTCATGGCAAGAGATGATGCATACAAGAGCAACACATCAAAGCAAGTTTAAATGATGCCTGAAACAACATATAACAATTCCGGTAAGTCCTCATATGCAAATTTCGAAATTGGTCCAGATCTGAATAAACCTTAGGTTCACTTGTTAAACAGCAAGTTAAAATGCACCAAGATGATCTACACGAAATTCTAGTCAATTTACATATAAAGTTCATTAGACTTGGAGCTACGACCTAGAAGATATGAGCAAAGCAAGTTAAACATGGCATTGATGCAAAATGCATCCAAACATCAAGCAAACACCTCAAAACAAGGATGCAACATGATAATATGAATCTACATGGAAAACTAACCAAGTTTCATATAGAACATGCTCAAAACGGAGCAATGGTGCAACACATACACTCCAAACAATATATAACAACAATCTGTCCAAAACAGCAACTAGGCATCTTGCAAGCATCAAAACAACATGCTACAGAATCTTAACATGATAACAAAAGGCATGGACATGAAGCACAAGTAAATCACGACAAAACATGAACACTGATCTATCTCCAGAAAACACTATAACATGCTCAAAAGGACATGGAAAGATTGAAAATAATAACAGTTCACAGACTTGGGTAGAAATCACTGGACATGGCAAAAATAACATCAGGTTGCAATGTTTAGAGCTAGCAAACAGCATGCTACAGGATTTTATCATGGCAAACAAAGGCATGGCATGCTAATACTAAAGACAATGAATAAAACTCCCTTACTAACTAATTCCAAAGATCAACACAAAAGATGGTAGCATCCATGAAAACATGGCAAATGATATGACAGATTCAGACATGGCAGGAACAACGATAAGTAGGCACGTTGGTGAGCTTGTACAACTCACTACAGAGAAATGGATGGAATGACAGGGTAACCAACAGTAAGAATACATGTTTATCAAGCTAAGCATGGCAATAGCAATTTCATAGGGTGCATAGATCACTAGCAAAGCTCATGGCAAAACTGAACTTAATGTAAACAGGCTGACAACAACATTATTTAGCAATCTGAGAGCAAGATTACAAGAAGCTACAACAGGCTATAAATGAAACCAGGGGCATGGATGGATATAGAATGACATGTATAACAAAACATCCTTAGTGAATATCTCCAGATTATGCATAGAATGACTTGTAGCAGCAGGTTTACATAGCATCATGATATAGCAGATTCTGCCTAGCAAAACAGTACCAGCAAGTACCCTACTTCACGAGCTTGATACAATCACTAGAAGACTCACAAAAATACATGGATTGCACCACTCTAAATATGGCATGATGTCGCTCAAAACTCATGTAGACATCAAGCTCATAGGATGCACACACAAAATGCAATGAAAAAGACAAATCACCAAGTTCTGTTGACAGACAGCAGTTAACATCATATAGCATCCTTGCAACGATGATAAGGGCATCACGATGGACTCAAACAAGCATGGCACAATGGAACAAAATGAAGAGCATCTCATGATGAACATTATGATATATTATACGCATGAAACAGAGCAGCACACATGAAGTTATTGCATGTAAAAATATGCACCAGAATGATAAAGTTTAGGGTCAGGCGAAAATAACCTCACGGGAAAAAACTGGACGACGTGCTCCCGAGGATGAGTCGGTGCGGGCTCGGGCTCGTTTAGATGGCCGGGCGGGTGGATCTCATCCCACCCGCCGGATCCGACGATGAGACGGCCGACGACGGCAACCGAAGGACGGGGCAACGGAGGAGCGCCGGGTGGTCGGGGTCGCCGGCGGGACGGCGGCTTGCGGGATCCGGCGAGCGGCGCGGAGGTCAACGGGGAGAGGCGAAGGATGGCAGCGCTCGGTAGGCGGGCGGCGGCGGCGAGCTCCTCGGCCGGCGGGGCGGCGAGGCAGCGCTTGGCGGCGGCGTCGCGGGATCTGGCCCGGGCGTGGAGGAACAGGCGCGGGGCAGCGGCGCTCGGGCCGGGAGGGTCGGCGGGGAGTCCGGGCGGCGACAGAGCACGCCGGCGGCAGGGAAGGCCGGCGAGGGGGCGGTGGAGCGAGGCCGGCGAGGCGGCGGTCTCCGTCGAGGCCGGTGGCGCAGTCCAGCAAGGCGGGCGCGAGGACGGGCCCCGATGGGCTCGGCGGGCTTGCCCCGGGCCCCGGCGGGCCACGGCGGCGGGGCGGACGGGCGGTGATGTGGCAGCGCGGGGTTGGCTATGGAGGCGGCGGAGGACATGTCCGGCGGTGGAGAGATGTGTCCGGCGGCGCGGAGGGAAGAAGGTTAGGGTTTCATCTGCAAATTTCGGGGGAGGTGGCCTATTTATAGATAGAGGGAGCTAGGGGAGTCCAAATGAGGTGCGGTTTTCGCCCACACGGTCATGATCGAACGACCGAGAGCATGGAAAGGGTTTGGATGGGCTCATGGGCTGTTAGGAGGGGTGTTGGTCTGCAAAACAAAGGGGTGTTTCGGGCTGCGCGGTTAACTGTTTGGGGCATCAAACGACCTCCAAATGGAACGAAATTTGACGGGTAGTCTGTCGGTGCTATACCAAGGCCACTCGGAAAATCTCGGCCCATTCCGAGAACATTTTTATCCCGCTCACGAAACAAGGTCTGAGAGGGGCGACGGCGCGTGTGAGTGTGTCTATGCTTAGAATGGACAACGGAGAGAACCGGGGGAACCCGAATGGATGCAAGTTTTGAAAAACATGTAGATGATCTGCAGATGATGACATGGCAAAATGCAACACACAAGCAAATTACATGGCAACAACGACGAATAACTGGAAGACACCTGGCGCATCGGATCCGGGGCGTTACACCCGCCAAATGTCATAGGCAACGTGATCTTCCCCTTGGGTCGGCTCCTGTAGGGGTTGTCCTTGAAATGCACCTATGGCCTTGAGCTCCTCATCAGGGATCTGCAGCTTCGAACCACCTTAGGGGAAATCAAGTTCAACCCAGCCCAACTAGCATCTTTGTGACCTTGAGGTTGTGGATTGTTGGGGAAACCAACAACAGCAAGCATCCAACCGCAGTGGTGCGTTCAGGATGTTCCTCTTCGTCAATTATGATAGGCGTGCGGGACCACTTGAGTGGCTTCCGGGAGTCTACAGTTGGCTCCATGGCATTGACCTCACGTGCCCACTGCTTGAGTTGGTGGTGAGAGGAGTGCAAAGATGCACCCCCGTCAACACACATGGCTTCGGATGCTTGGAATTCTTGCTCGCAGGTTTCTTCATCCCCTTCATCACTGTCACCATCTCCTTCTTTCTTCTCATGGCCTCTAGCATGTTTCTCTTTTCACTGCGAGGCCTTGCAGTGGTGGCCCCCTCCACTTCCATGACCTTTTTTGCCGACACCCTCTTGGTCTCTCTCCCTATCGCGCTTCTCACATTCTGCCTTTTGCTTCTTGACAAGCTACTCGACTTGGTGGCATTCTTGGAGATCATGACCTTTAGTGCGGTGGATTTTACAGTATGGACCATCGGAATTCCCAACTTTCTCTGTCTCTATGGCCTCCTGGCAATCAGCACACACGGTAGCTTCCTTGGCGGGGCTTTGATTTTGGCCTTCTTGATGGTGCCGAGATCGCTAGAGCTCTCAACAGCCAATACTGAGTTATCTTTGCTTCCTGTTGCGCCTCCGGCTTCTCCTCTCCAGGTTAGTAGTCTCATTGTTGTCCTCTGAATCAACCTCGGCGCCATCCTCCTCCCTGGGGAGTCGCCTTCCTTCCTCATCCGAGCACATTTAGCTACCAACAGGTACAACTCATTGACAGCCTTGGGCAACCGGACGTTCATTTTGGATCGTACCCTTCTGTTGTGCACGTTTGAATGGAACGCGGAAAACACAGCTGCTGGATGTCTCTCTGGAATGTCACGGTGAACTCAAGTAAACCTTTGCATACACTTCCGCAAGCTCCCGCCTTCCTTCTATGGAAGGACATGCAATTCACTGGGTTGCCAAGGCTCTTGATGCCCACTCGTGAAGGCGCCAACAAATTCATTGCACTAGTCAGCCCATGATGAAATGGAATTCTCTGGCAGGTGCATCATCCACGACCTCACGTTTGGATTGAGTGACAAAGGGAAGTAGTTGGCGAAAACCTTCTCATCCCTGCCCCCGGTGGCTTGAACGACAATTGTGTAAATGCTCAAGAACTCTGTCGGGTTTAACTTTTCATCGTTATTTTCTGGTAACTCTGGCTTGAAGACCCGGGTAGATGCCAGCGGACCTGCCACAATTCACGAGTGAAGGCAGGGCACCCAACCTCATAAGGCAAGTACCCACCATCACTGGGTGCGAGTTCATCAACGTTTGGGAGATTGCGCCTGTTGGATTGACGGCGGGTCTCCTGGCGTTGCTCTATAGTGACACGTGCATCTTCCTCCGCCGATCTTCCAGGACCCACCACTGATCCCAGTGTGTTTGTGGGTCAGACGAGGCCATCGATGCTTCGTCGGGTTCGTGGACATGTTGTTCTTGCTGTTATCACCTCTGCGTCTCCTGTCATGGAGGAGACTGCACCGTCAGTGTGGCCCCCTCAACACGGCCATCAGCCCGGGCTATTGTTGCTATTTGCGGGTACCGCGATTGCTCTGCATATTACTATTTTCTAGCTTCAGTGAAGCCTATCAAACTCTGGATGGTGGCCCTCCACTCATCCATTTGATCAGCCGCCGGTGGGAATCTCAGTAGGAGTTGGGCCCGTCCCATGGCTTTCATAGCTGTGCTCGGCATAGCTGATGAGACAGATCGCGATGTCGCTCGACTTCCGGTAGTACCAGCAGGGGCGTCGCCGCGCGATGTTGCTTGAACTACATGTGTATTTCCCCAAAGAGGAAGGGATGATGCAACACATCTATGGTAGGAATTTCCCTCGGCTATGAAACCAAGGTATCAATCCAGTAGGAGAACCAAGCAACACTATGTAAACGAGACCTGCACACAAAGAACAAATACTTGCAAGCCGACGCGTAAGAGGGGTTGTCAATCCTTCCTTGGGCAAAAGATAGATTGGTTCGTATGATTTTGGATAAATAGATCTCACAATAACACAAATTAAAATAAGTAAGGAAAAAGGGCAGCAAGATATTTTTGGGTTTTTGGAACAATAGATCTGAAAACAAAGGCAAATAAAAATAAATCTCAAGGCAAATATGATAAAGAATAGACCCTGGGGCCATAGATTTCACTAGTGCCTTCTCTCAAGAAATAGCACACGGTGGGTAAACAAATTACTGTTGGGCAATTGATAAAACCTCAAATAATTATGATGATATTCAGGCAATGATCATTCTATAGGCATCATGTCCAAGATTAGTAGACCTACTCCTGCCTACATCTACTACTATTACTCCACACATCGACCACTATCCATCATGCATCTAGTGTATTAATTCCCATGGAAAGAAAAATTGATCTAGTTGGCCTAACTAAACCAAATATCGAAGAAGAAATACAAGCCTATAAGTAATCATGCATAAAAGAGATTTGTCACATCCCTGGTCCTGTTATGCACTAGGCTAGACCCTCATGTGAGCATCATGTTTTAATTCAAGTGAAATTTGAATTGAGGAATTTTCAAAGCCTCAGAAGACCTCTAAAAATAACCAACATTTAAATTTCATCAAATGAGTCCAAAGAAATGTTCCTGTTACTCTGTGAAAATATTGGTAAGAGGTAAAATTCAAACC
The DNA here is from genome assembly GCF_002162155.2 of Triticum dicoccoides. Lineage (NCBI taxonomy): Eukaryota > Viridiplantae > Streptophyta > Magnoliopsida > Poales > Poaceae > Triticum > Triticum dicoccoides. Next base: position 232,623,600 of record NC_041381.1, on the reverse strand, counting down.
AATATTTTTGGAATCACAGAATTATTTATTTTTGGGCCTTTGACTTAAACCAATGACATATTTGAGTTGAATTTATTTCTATTATATAAGAAATAAAGTTCAAATATTTTTGTAAGTTGCCTGTGACCTTGGACTAGTTCCTGAGCTCACATCCAATTTACGGAAAGTTATAGAAAAATGATTTGATATTTTAAATCAAATCAAAACCAATTGCAGAAAATAGAAAAGAGAAAGAAAGAGAGAGAGAATCTTACCTGGCGCTCACCTGGTAGCCCAACCGGCCCAGCACTGCAGCTGGCCGGCCCAGCCCACCACTGCAGCCCCTCCGTCGTCTTCCTCCCCTCGCCCCGAAGCAGCTGCGTGCCGGCGCGCAGGCGAGCCGCGCCAGCTCCTCCCTGCCTGCCTGGCTACCCCCTC
>NC_041381.1:232614511-232622469 GCF_002162155.2 Triticum dicoccoides | reverse complement strand
GCACGCGACCCCGGGAGGCCAGCAACATCACCATCGCCGTCGTCTTCCACCTCGGGCTCCGGCCACCATCGTCGTCGATCCGCCGCACGCAGGACGTCCCCGAGCCCGCTAACCATCCCTACGGCACCGCTGTGAGCCCCCGGTCATCTTCCCCCTAATCCCGCCTCCGTTTGATTGCCGTAGCCGCCGCCCCCTTGCTAACAGCAGCCACCGCCGCATGGGATCGTCGCCGGCGAAACCCCGGTGACCATTTGGTCACGGGCGTGCACCCGTTGTGCTTGCCGCGACCCATAGAGCCCCTCCAGCGCCTCAGCTCCCTCGTTTGTGAGCAGCAGCGCCGAACCCGACCGCACCCGAACTCCGGACGCCGCTCACGAGCTCGCCGTCGTCGGTACCGGCCACCACAGGCACGGCCACCACCACCGTTCGATGCGCACCAGTGAGGGCTCTCCAACGAGCCAAACCGCGCGCCAAACCATCGCCCCTAGCTCAAATCCGAGCCGCGCCGCCGTGCGGAATGGTCACCGCCGGCGATACTCCGGCGACTGCCGGTGTGGCATGCTTAATTAGTGTTGATGATCCAGCTAATTAACCAATAGAGCCACTGACAGTGGGACCCACTTAATTAGGTTACCGGCTAACCAAAATAGTTAGATCAATTAATAAAATCTGTGGACCCACGCGTCAGCATTGACCCGGTGACGTGGCCGTTGACCTGGTCCCACCCGTCAGCCACACAAACCAGCACTGTGTCACCGACCAGTGGACCCCACTGGTCAGGTTTGACCTGGGCCGCCCGTTGACCTGCTGACGTCACTATGAGATCATGCTGACGCAATAATTCCTTTCTGGAATTTAAATAAATCTTAAATGAGTTATTATTTCCAGAAAATGTCCTAAACTTCTAAAAATCATAGAAATTCAACCGTAACTCCAAATTAAATAAATTATATATGAAAAATTATCAGAAAAATTCAAGGAATCCATCTGTACCATTTTCATGCATGTTTGAACAATGTTTGTCCTCTGTTTTGGACAAAACAAATAAAGGGCATTTAAATAATCATATATGGAGTTGGAGTTTGAATCATGTATTCAAACCAACTTCATTTAAATCATAGCTAGGTGCATTAACCCAAAACACATTCATATTGCCATGTCATAGCATGCATCATATTGTGCATTGCATTGATCGTGTTTCTTCTGTATTTGCCGGTGTTGTTCCCCCTCGATAGACGTGGTTCCGACGATGAGATCGATGACACCGATGAAGAACTATATTGTCTTCAGAAGTGCCAGGCAAGCAAAACCCCCTTGTTCATTCCGATACAATCCTACTCTCTCGCTCCTGCTCTCTTTTACTGCATTAGGACAACAATGATTCATCTGTTACTTGCTGCGGTAGCTGAACCCCTTTATCCTCTGCATGACCTGCCATTCCACAGTAAATAGATGAAACCCACTAGCATGAGTAGGAGTTGTTTGAGCCCTGTTGTGCCTACTCATTCTTGCTTGTTTGTCATGCATGCTACTGCTTAGAGTTGTGTCAGGTCTGATTCATCGGGAATGAATCAGAGGTGTGTGAATATGTCCTACTGTGTGTGAGCTAAGTGTGTGAACACGATTTGGTAAAGGTAGCGGTGAGAGGCCATGTAGGAGTACATGGTGGGTTGTCTCATTGAAGCCGTCCTCAGGAACTGAGTTCTGTGTTTGTGATCCATGATTCAGCTACTACCACGCATTGGGCCTGAAACCAATGGACCCTCTCGGCTTCTTAATCACCCTTGTCCTCTGTCCAGGAGTTGCAAGTAGTTTCTGGTGTTTGTAGTATGCTGGAGGCCGTGGGCAGCGCTGACCGGAGGGGTGGGCTGTGATGCGGTAGGCACGTGGCCGGGTATAACGGGCGCCCGTTTGGTGTCATGGAACCCTGTTCACATCATTTGGGGATGTGAGTGAAACTCCGGCCGGATCTCCTCATGGATGGAACCCGAATAGGCGATAAACCTGGACTAGAGACTTGAGTGTTTAGGTAGGCCGTGGCCGACACCCACGTTGGGCTTCCGCTTGAAGGTTGCCGAGTACATGTCGTGTAAACGGCGGTAAGTGGTGAGAGCGTGTGTGAAGAAGTACACCCCTGCAGGGTTAACATTATCTATTCGAATAGCCGTGTCCACGGAAAAGGACTTCTGGGTTGCCTGTACAGTTCATAGACAAGTGAAAGTGGATACTTTAAAATGCGCAAGATAAGCGTGAGTGCTATGGACGGCGTTCTCGTAGGGAGACGGGAGCGGATCCATAGTGGTGTATTGGTTGGTGAATATGTGGACTCGTGTGCGCCACCTCAAAAGAGTTACTTGCAATAGTAGATCAGGATAGCCACCGAGTCAAAGCTGGCTTGCTGCAGTTAAACCCCACCATCCCCTTGTTGATAATGATGCATATGTAGTTAGCTCTGATGTAAGTCTTGCTGGGTACATTTGTACTCACGTTGCTTAATTTATGTTTTTGCAGAGAGACTTCATTCTCGCTAGTAGTTCCACGTGGACTTCGACATTTAGCTTGATACCTCAGCTACGATCTTGTGCCCTCGGCAGGATCTGGTAGATAGTCAGGCTTCTCAGCCTTTTTCATTTGTAGATGTCTGTACTCAGACATGTTGAGCTTCCGCTTGTGCTTTGATTTGTATGCTCTGAATGTTGGGTCATGAGACTCATGTTTGTAATATCTCGCTCCTCGGAGCCTATTGAATAAATACTTGAGTCATAGAGTCTCGTTGTGATGCCATGTTGTATTTGCACATATCGGGCATATTGTGTGTATGTTATTGAAATGCTTGGTATGTGTGGGATCTGACTATCTAGTTGTTTATCCTTAGTAGCCCCTCTTACCGGGAAATGTCTCCTAGTGTCTCCGCCGAGCCATGGTAGCTTGCTACTGCTCCGGAACACTTAGGCTGGCCGGCGTGTGTCCTTCTTTGTTCCTGTGTCTGTCCCTTCGGGGAAATGTCACGCATTGAGTACCGGAGTCATGTTAGCCCGCTACAGCCCGGTTTACCGGAGTCCTGCTAGCCCAGTGCTACAACCCGGACCCACTTGTTGATGACCGACACGTTCGATGCTGGGTCATGGACGCCTGTCCCTGTAAGTCTGTGCCACTTTGGGTTTACGACTAGCCATGTCAGCCCGGGCTCCTTATCATATGGATGCTAGCGACACTATCATATACGTGTGCCAAAAGGCGCAAACGGTCCCGGGCAAAGGTAAGACGACACCCGTGGGAATACCGTGCGTGAGGCCGCAAAGTGATATGAGGTGTTACATGCTAGATCTATGTGGCATCGAGTCGGGGTCCTGACAGCGTTGGTATCAGAGCTTGACTGCCTGTAGAATTACCAAGCCAAACTGGTCGAAGTTGAGTCTAGAAATTCTTTAGTTATATAAGGGAATTGATTGTGGGATGGAACGTAAGGCTCTTTTTACTCCTTATACCTTATGCCCTTTTGATCTGAGTCATCTTATCTTTCCTACGGGGATTAAGAACTAGGTTATCTCTTCTTTCTATCAGGATCACGTATTACTAATCCGTAGACTTATAAGATTGTTGGATTAAGCCTCAGTTCAGTTTCTACCTCTGTATGTTAATTATTGATCTCGAGACCTTGATATTGTGCTTCTGAGTGGCTATGCCACCATTTTTGTAGTATGTCTCAAATCTTTTTGAGCATTTATAGCCGTTATACTGTCCGAGTCATTCCAGGTTTCTAAATAGTCTGATGCATTTGCAAATCCTTTCTTTCCGTTCCTGATGTCCCTTATGGTCAGAATAAGCACACTAACCGGTGCGTTGAGGTAATTTATTGCCTGGACATATATGTTGGAGTTCCTATTATGACCCTAAGTGCTTAGGGGATCATCTAGTGATCTAGCCATGATTTGTGTCCCAGTGTGATGATTCTGGCCTTTATTCTCGAAAGCATTCCGTGATGCTACTTAGTAATAGGTATTCTATTCCTGGGTTCTTGAACCCGAGATTCACTCTACTTACTTCATGTTGATAGTGTTTGCTAGTTCCTTTAGGTTATTAGTAACCTTTCCGATAGGTTCGTGGTACATCCTTCTTCCAATTACCATGAACCATTCTTGGCAGGAGTTCTTCTGAACCAAAAGATGTCAACAAGAGTGCTCTCGATGAGTTCTCCATGCTATATTGTGACTCTGCCAGTTCAACCTTTCTGCATGGGTTATCCGGAAGAATTATGTTGAACCTGGTTCGACATACTAATCTATGCATCCACAACTCAGAAAGTTATATGTTCCTTTGAGTTGTCCCTCTTTAGTTGTCTACTGACCTTCATCTATCAATTGATAGTCAAGAGTATGCGTGCGTTCATTTATCGATGCCTATTACTCTCGTGGTCCGTCAAGCCATTCTATCGCGGAATGACTAGGAGAAACAAACTCCAGTACCTCTTCCATATCCAGGATTGGGTCAAAAAAGTTGTGCTCCGCAGAACAAATTGCTAATCCAGCTTTTGTTCTGCTCTACCTTGGAGTATTACCATCTTTATATCGGGATTGTTATAGGAATTGCACACCATCCTATGAACTCTTGGTACAGTGATACTTCTTGCCATCATTGTTCATTCCTCGGTTCCTGTGTTATTGTAACCGGAATGCCGACAAGTGAATCGTGGTGTGTGAAATCAATACTGCTAGCAACTCCGTTGCTTGGTAGTTAAATGGACAACAACCTCATTCTTAGCATGCTGATTATTGAGTCATCATTCTAAGATTGATCGTGCTACCTAGTCCTTATTCCTGGTGCACTTTTCAATCAATGAGTTAGGATAGTGTCAATCCTTGCTTGTTTGATTATATCGTCTTGCCCTAAAAAGCAAGATTGTTCTCAAGCTTAGTAACATACCGGTGGTTCGTGATTTTCCGAAGATCTTCTCGGAAGTATTACCAGGTTGTCACCTGACCGCTATGTTGAGCTCGTGATCAAGTTGGTTTCTTGTGAACCACCCTCTCTCCAAGATCGGTGTTAGATATCCCTGAGCTAGTTGGTTAAGCTAGACAACAACTTGGAGAGTTGGAAGATAAAAGCTTGCCTGACTTAGTTCGTTCCAAAGGGATATTCTTGTGTAGTGTGTGTTTAAGAAAGATGATATCTTCATCGATTGGTCCCTATGATCAGTTGCTGGACCTATTGTCTTATCAATCCTTTGATTTGAGTGTGGGCTATCATCAATCAAATCAGTACCAACGATGCTCGTAATGTTGTCTTACTCGTGGTTGATCCCTCGAGCATATACCATTACATCTTTTGGTCTGACCAATGCTATCACCGTGTTCACATGATGGTGGAAGTCCAGTGATATGGAAATTCCGATGAGTTGTTGTTGAGCCCATCAGTAGCATTTTGTCTCCCCCCATGAATCATGTTGAACATCAACCTAGTGTTGAAAATTTTGTAAGCAATGTCTTCGTGCTCCGTTCATGAAGCCTATGTTTGGATGAAAGTAGTGACTTCCTCTAATTCATGTGCATCTGATGTAAGTTGCCGCCATGAATTCGAGGAAGATTGTTTTGTTTCCTTTGGAATCATCCCAAATCAGTCATGCACACGTGCGAAGTATTCTGTAGTCTGGAGGCTTGCAACCTTCATTCTATATGTGTCCCTAGCACACTAAGCCACTAATTGACTTGTTCAAGGAAAAGAAGTCTATGCTTGGGATCTAATCCATGGACTTGCGTAAAGACTTCGATATCCTCGATGATGGTTCCCCACCTGAACTCGGTAGTGTTTAATTATAAGACTACTACGTGGCTATGCTTGTCTGGGACAACGTGTTCACATGTTTGTAGCAGAACCAACTCATGTTTTGGAGCTTACCATTGTAGTTCATTCCCCGAGAATCTCGCAACGTCATCTCGTCGATTTGTGTTGCAAACTTTCATTTTTCTTCCTAGACTCGATGAGTCTGGAATATCCTGACACCAACCAGATCTGAATCTCAGGCAGATATGATGGTTTGGAACATTTCCCAAGAACTATAATATCGGTCCCTCGGAAACCGGTAAAGTGGATGTCGTGGCCAACACACCCCACCGGGAGACCTAATATTGTAGTATCTTGATTGGAGAAGTTGGCCACCTCCCCATAGGCATTTCGTAGGATTTACTCCCTAGTTGCCCCTATGGATTTCTGTGTTCTGAAGTCCGAGCTTTTTACTTGATGTTCTAGATATCAAACCATATCTATGAATGGGTTACATTAGCACATCAAGGAGAACATGAGAAGTGGAGTGCTAAATGTCTCTCGGTCGATCATCCAGATTTCGTTCCCTTGGCCTTGCTAAGGTGACATCTGAGAAAGTTTTATCCTCCTTTGCATCTGCATCGTCCATCGCTATTCATCATGGTAGTATGTTGTGTTGTCAGCACCCTTGACACGGATGTTGATAAAACCTTGATGATTGTGGAAATGCTCAAGTTCTTGAGAGCACGCACAAGCGCTACGTGTTATCATCGGCTCTAACTAGGATTCCTCTCAGTTTCCTCGGCAAGGCTATGACCTTTTCAAACAGTGAATTCACTCTCTATTGTTGGGTTCTTCCCCAGTTACCAGAATCATTCCCAGCATTTGCATTTTGTTCCCAGCTTGCACCGCCAATGTGCCATTCTACCACGGGTCCCTTCCATTTCCGGTGGTAAGCAAATTCATCCATTACGTTGTCCTCAACAAGGTAATCCACATCATCCATTCTAGTCTGGATATGCCATTCCTTTGCACTCCACCAAATGATCGCTCGAGAATTGCCTTAGGCTGGTATAAAGAGTTTCAATGATCTCTGAATCAAAGGTAATTCTTTTTGCCACTTAAGGGGATGATTCTACGAGTCACCTTCCCTAAGGTGCATCATTATGGTATCAAGGCAACTCAACTCCTCGCAACATTGGCAATCGTTTACCACCTTCTTAGGTGTGGAATTGTTGTCTACCTAGTGAACCTTCGTCATCTGCTTCACTCCATTCCTCTAGATGTGTGCTTCGTGTCTCAGCTCGAGAGATGTTACTATGTTTTATTCCGTGAGTTGATCCCGAGTTGTTCGATCTTTGGCAGATCGATTCCGTAGAGTTTCCCTCTGTCATCGTCATGTTGGATGAAGATTTCGAAGGCAAGACATCAAGATCAATTTGAGTCAGTGAATCAACATCTTGAGAAGGACAGTTGGATTGTGGAGATCGTGTTAGCTTGTGACCCCTCTGACTCTTTACCTCACGTCTTGAATCTCGGGACGAGATTTTTGTTTAGTGGGGGTGAGTTGTCACATCCCTGGTCCTGTTATGCACTAGGCTAGACCCTCATGTGAGCATCATGTTTTAATTCAAGTGAAATTTGAATTGAGGAATTTTCAAAGCCTCAGAAGACCTCTAAAAATAACCAACATTTAAATTTCATCAAATGAGTCCAAAGAAATGTTCCTGTTACTCTGTGAAAATATTGGTAAGAGGTAAAATTCAAACCAATATTTTTGGAATCACAGAATTATTTATTTTTGGGCCTTTGACTTAAACCAATGACATATTTGAGTTGAATTTATTTCTATTATATAAGAAATAAAGTTCAAATATTTTTGTAAGTTGCCTGTGACCTTGGACTAGTTCCTGAGCTCACATCCAATTTACAGAAAGTTATAGAAAAATGATTTGATATTTTAAATCAAATCAAAACCAATTGCAGAAAATAGAAAAGAGAAAGAAAGAGAGAAAGAATCTTACCTGGCGCTCACCTGGTAGCCCAACCGGCCCAGCACTGCAGCTGGCCGGCCCAGCCCACCACTGCAGCCCCTCCGTCGTCTTCCTCCCCTCGCGCCGAAGCAGCTGCGAGCCGGCGCGCAGGCGAGCCGCGCCAGCTCCTCCCTGCCTGCCTGGCTACCCCCTCGTCGCCCTGGT
>NC_041381.1:232594383-232614126 GCF_002162155.2 Triticum dicoccoides | reverse complement strand
TTCTCCCCACCGAGAGCCGCCGCCGACGTCGCTCGCAACCACCGCGGCCACAGCCACCTCCTCGCTCCCTCTCCGCATCCCTGAGCTCCGACCCGACCCCGTGGAGCTACACACACGACGCACGCAACCCCGGGAGGCCAGCAACGTCGCCATCGCTGTCGTCTTCCACCTCGGGCTCCGGCCACCATCGTCGTCGATCCGCCGCACGCAGGACGTCCCCGAGCCCGCTAACCATCCCTACGGCACCGCTGTGAGCCCCCGGTCATCTTCCCCCTAATCCCGCCTCCGTTTGATTGCCGTAGCCGCCGCCCCCTTGCTAACAGCAGCCGCCGCCGCATGGGATCGTCGCCGGTGAAACCCCGGTGACCATTTGGTCACGGGCGTGCACCCGTTGTGCTTGCCGCGACCCGTAGAGCCCCTCCAGCGCCTCAGCTCCCTCGTTTGTGAGCAGCAGCGCCGAACCCGACCGCACCCAAACTCCGGCCGCCGCTCACGAGCTCGCCGTCGTCGGTACCGGCCACCACAGGCACGGCCACCACCACCGTTCGATGCGCACCAGTGAGGGCTCTCCAACGAGCCAAACCGCACGCCAAACCATCGCCCCTAGCTCAAATCTGAGCCGCGCCACCGTGCGGAATGGTCACCGCCGGCGATACTCCAGCGATTGCCGATGTGGCATGCTTAATTAGTGTTGATGATCCAGCTAATTAACCCCTAGAGCCACTGACAGTGGGACCTACTTAATTAGGTTACCGGCTAACCAAAATAGTTAGATCAATTAATAAAATCTGTGGACCCACGCGTCAGCATTGACCCGTTGACGTGGCCGTTGACCTGGTCCCACCCGTCAGCCACACAAACCAGCACTGTGTCACCGACCAGTGGACCCCACTGGTCAGGTTTGACCTGGGCCGCCCGTTGACCTGTTGACGTCACTATGAGGTCATGCTGACGCAATAATTCCTTTCTGGAATTTAAATAAATCTTAAATGAGTTATTATTTCCAGAAAATGTCCTAAACTTCTAAAAATCATAGAAATTCAACCGTAACTCCAAATTAAATAAATTATATATGAAAAATTATCAGAAAAATTCAAGGAATCCATCTGTACCATTTTCATGCATGTTTGAACAATGTTTGTCCTCTGTTTTGGACAAAACAAATAAAGGGCATTTAAATAATCATGTATTCAAACCAACTTCATTTAAATCATAGCTAGGTGCATTAACCCAAAACACATTCATATTGCCATGTCATAGCATGCATCATATTGTGCATTGCATTGATCGTGTTTCTTCTGTATTTGCCGGTGTTGTTCCCCCTCGATAGACGTGGTTCCGACGATGAGATCGATGACACCGATGAAGAACTATATTGTCTTCAGAAGTGCCAGGCAAGCAAAACCCCCTTGTTCATTCCGATACAATCCTGCTCTCTCGCTCCTGCTCTCTTTTACTACATTAGGACAACAATGATTCATCTGTTACTTGCTGCGGTAGCTGAACCCCTTTATCCTCTGCATGACCTGTCATTCCACAGTAAATAGATGAAACCCACTAGCATGAGTAGGAGTTGTTTGAGCCCTGTTGTGCCTACTCATTCTTGCTTGTTTGTCATGCCTGCTACTGCTTAGAGTTGTGTCAGGTCTGATTCATCGGGAATGAATCAGAGGTGTGTGAATATGTCCTACTGTGTGTGAGCTAAGTGTGTGAACACGATTTGGTAAAGGTAGCGGTGAGAGGCCATGTAGGAGTACATGGTGGGTTGTCTCATTGAAGCCGTCCTCAGGAACTGAGTTCTGTGTTTGTGATCCATGATTCAGCTACTACCACGCATTGGGCCCGAAACCAATGGACCCTCTCGGCTTCTTAATCACCCTTGTCCTCTGTCCAGGAGTTGCAAGTAGTTTCTGGTGTTTGTAGTATGCTGGAGGCCGTGGGCAGCGCTGACCGGAGGGGTGGGCTGTGATGTGGTAGGCACGTGGCCGGGTATACCGGGCGCCCGTTTGGTGTCACGGAACCCTGTTCACATCGTTTGGGGCTGTGAGTGAAACTCCGGCCGGATCTCCTCATGGATGGAACCCGAATAGGTGATAAACCTGGACTAGAGACTTGAGTGTTTAGGTAGGCCGTGGCCGACACCCACGTTGGGCTTCCGCTTGAAGGTTGCCGAGTACATGTCGTGTAAACGGCGGTAAGTGGTGAGAGCGTGTGTGAAGAAGTACACCCCTGCAGGGTTAACATTATCTATTCGAATAGCCGTGTCCACGGAAAAGGACTTCTGGGTTGCCTGTACAGTTCATAGACAAGTGAAAGTGGATACTTTCAAATGCGCAAGAAAAGTGTGAGTGCTATGGATGGCGTTCTCGTAGGGAGACGGGAGCGGATCCATAGTGGTGTATTGGTTGGTGAATATGTGGACTCGTGTGCGCCACCTCAAAAGAGTTACTGGCAATAGTAGATCAGGATAGCCACCGAGTCAAAGCTGGCTTGCTGCAATTAAACCCCACCATCCCCTTGTTGATAATGATGCATATGTAGTTAGCTCTGATGTAAGTCTTACTGGGTACATTTGTACTCACGTTGCTTAATTTATGTTTTTGCAGAGAGACTTCAGTCTCGCTAGTAGTTCCACGTGGACTTCGACGTTTAGCTTGATACCTCAGCTACGATGTTGTGCCCTCGGCAGGATCTGGTAGATAGTCAGGCTTCTCAGCCTTTTTCATTTGTAGATGTCTATACTCAGACATGTTGAGCTTCCGCTTGTGCTTTGATTTGTATGCTCTGAATGTTGGGTCATGAGACTCATGTTTGTAATATCTCGCTCCTCGGAGCCTATTGAATAAATACTTGAGTCGTAGAGTCTCGTTGTGATGCCATGTTGTATTTGCACATATCGGGCATATTGTGTGTATGTTATTGAAATGCTTGGTATGTGTGGGATCTGACTTTCTAGTTGTTTATCCTTAGTAGCCCCTCTTACCGGGAAATGTCTCCTAGTGTCTCCACCGAGCCATGGTAGCTTGCTACTGCTCCGGAACACTTAGGCTGGCCGGCATGTGTCCTTCTTCGTTCCTGTGTCTGTCCCTTCGGGGAAATGTCACGCATTGAGTACCGGAGTCCTGTTAGCCCGCTACAGCCCGGTTTACTGGAGTCCTGCTAGCCCAGTGCTACAGCTCGGACCCACTTGTTGATGACCGACACGTTCGATGCTGGGTCATGGACGCCTGTCCCTGTAAGTCTGTGCCACTTTGCGTTTACGACTAGCCATGTCAGCCCGGGCTCCTTATCATATGGATGCTATCGACACTATCATATACGTGTGCCAAAAGGCGCAAACGGTCCCGGGCAAAGGTAAGACGACACCCGTGGGAATACCGTGCATGAGGCCGCAAAGTGATATGAGGTGTTACATGCTAGATCTATGTGGCATCGAGTCGGGGTCCTGACATCAAAGAACTCAAATATCTCTCATGGATAAAGATCTGATCATAAACTCAAAGTTCATCAGATCCCAACAAACACACCGCAAAAAGAGTTACATCAAATAGATCTCCAAGAGACCATTGTATTGCAAATCAAGAAGAGAGAATAAGCCATCTAGCTACTGCCTACGGACCCGTAGGTCTACAATGAACTACTCACACATTATCAGAGAGGCACAAATGAGGATGATGAACCCTTCCATCATGGTGACTAGATTGTATCTCGTGGTTCTAGAACTTGCGGCGGCTGGAATTGTGTTTCGTTGACTCCCCTAGGGTTTTTGAAATATTAGGGTATTTATAGGGCGAAGAGGCGGTGCGGGAGGCCACAGAGGTGGGCACAACCTACCAGGGCACGCCTCGGAGGAACAATTTGGATCAAAGAAGTACCAGAGGGGTACCCCGAGGGGGGCACAACCCACCTGGGCGCACCTAGGGCCAGGTGGGTTGTCCCCCCTGAGGGCACCCCTCCGGTACGTCTTTGATCCAAATTGTTCCTTCTAGTCCAGAAAAATTCTCCAAAAAGTTGCACTGCATTTGGACTCCGTTTGGTATTGATTTTCCGTGAAGTAAAAAAACAAGCAAAAAGCAACAACTGGCACTAGGCACTATGTCAATAGGTTAGTCCCAACAAATGAGATGAAGTGTCTATAAAATTATTGTAAAACATCCAAGAATGATAATATAACATCATGGAAGAAGCAAAAATTATAGATATGTTGGAGACGTATCACCGTGTTCTTGCCGTCACGAACAAGTCGCCAAGGCAGTCTGGTGATGACTGGTTCGCACTCGGGGATTGACAACCCCGTTCAGCGCTCCATCTTTCTCACCTTGCTCCGGGCAAGGCACATGCCCAGTAGCCGCGCCTATGACAGGTACAGCTAGAGGCTCACGACTCGCGCCAGAGCGGGCGTCATTGCTGCAGCTGCACCTGCTAGTGCGATGGGGAGGTGGAGACTGAATGTTCCCTCCACCCGTGACTGGCGGGTTATGCTCTTCATGATGTTGTTGATGTTTCCCTCCCCTGGTATTTCTCGCTCCAGCTTCGGTCGCGGAGGACACAACGACTGTGATGCCTGTGACGGTCGTGTCTCCCGCGGTACCTGCCTCACCCCACGCCGTCGTGGCGCCTATAGCGTCCGTGGCCGCATGCGAGGGGGCCTTCAAAGTGGAAGGGTGCATGGTCACACTGGGTTTCTTGTTGGGCTCCATGGATGAAGACGATGATAATGATGATTGACGCGTTGTTCACAACCTCGGGTTTGCGCATGCGGGATCCCCCGTACCCGGGGCGCCAAAGATGTTGTGGGAGAACACGATCACCTGGCGCGCCAAAGATGTTGTGGGAGAAAACGATCACCTATGGGGCCATCAGCCCCTTGTGGTTCGGCAAGGGGGGGGTCACGTTGCACAAAGAGCGGAGGCCATGAAGAAGCACGATGATGATGGGACTCTAGTGGTTTTTACCTAGGTTCGGGCTGCTGGGAAGTGTAAAACCCTACTCCTGCTTTGGCGGATTGGATGGAGGAACACATTGAACGTACAGCGCTCAAGCCCAGCAAGGTGGCCTCGGGGAGATCCACGACACGCGTACTAGTGTGTGAGTGTCCGAATATCCTTGTTGTTCCTTGTGGGACTAACCCATGTAGGTATTGAAAGTGCAACTCACTCCAATGGATTGCTCCAAATGATGTACATCAACATTGAGCATCCACATCTTCATCATCTACATGAAGCTATCATCAAGAAAACCCTAAGTTCATCCCTCTAAAGGGGGGATATCACATCTAGGGGGGGCTTTACTCTAAGAATTGAGCTAAAGCAACTCTAATGGTGTGAACACAACAATGCTTTATGTAAAAGTGGTAACGCCACTTGTGCTTAAACAATGAGTATGACTATGATCAAATGTTCTCATTTTAGACCTAAGTCAATATACTCACATATAGATGACCTAGTCATCGCCAATTGTTTGATAGACGCTAGAGTGTTTGTGCATGCTTTGCCACATATTTCATTTGCAATCTTATTGTGTTAACATGTTGGTTGCATAATTTTCTCCATTCGTGGACCTCCATTTGTTGCTTTGAATGGTTGGTCTATCTTTTCTACCAAATGGATGGACATGAATGCCTAAGTACTCTCTCTAGCTATCTATGCATTTCTTGTCTCAAACTCTATTCATGCTACATCACAAAGCGTGAACAAGTCGAATTTGGACCCTTCGGGTGAGGAGCACTCGGAGCCACCGATCCGTCAAGGGCTTAAACTTCCAAAACCTCTTAATGCATCTCGGTCAGACCGATCCATCATACTCGGTCTCACCAAAATCATTAGGTTGGTCTACGTTTTCACCTCGATGCAACTGATTAGAACATTTCGGTCACACCGAGTTGGAGTAACTGCTCACAGTTTTGCATCTCGGTGCCATAGAATCATTCCGCTCGGTCACCCCGACAATGACTGGGTATATATATATATATATATATATATATATATATATATATATATATATATATATATATATATATATGTATATATATATATATATTCCTACCACCCGGTGGTAGTTACCCCACATATCTAATATACTACCATGTGGTACTATATATACTATTTTATTATTTTAAATATCTTCATATACTATATTTAAGATATTTCAAAGAAAGTTACATGAAAAAATTGCATATGAGCCCATAGTTTTTGTTATATTTATGAAATATGTATATATTTGTACGTAAAAAAGAGCATACTCAAAACATGGTACATACTACCTAAAAATTAGTATATATACTACCTAATCATTGCCATATACTACATACTACACGTTCATACTCTCGGTTTCAATAGATACTACATACAACATACAAAACGCAAGTGGTGGTAACTACCACTGCTTGTAGGAAACATTTGTCCTATATATATATATATATATATATATATATATACGCGGGTTGAAATTTTGGAAATTACTCCAAACCCTTCGTCAATGGCTGTCACAACCCTAGTTTAGCCTTTGATTGTCCTTGCATGATCATCATGTCTAAATTCTGAAATCTGAATTGAGGGAATTTTCAAAGCCTCGGAATCATTCCTGAAAATGACCAGGATAAAAATTGCTTCAAATAAGTCCAAGAAAATGTTCCTGTGAATCTCTGGAAATATTGGCAAGGGATAAATTTCAAACCAATATTTTTAGAATCTCAGAAACAATTATTTTGGGCCTTTGAATTAATCCAATAAATATTTGAATTGGATACTAGTTTAGCCTTTTCTTGTCCTTGCATGATCATCATGTCTAAATTCTGAAATCTAAGAAGGTGTTATATTCCTTTGCATCTACTTTCTCCACCAATATTCATCATGGTAGTATGTTGTGTTGCCAGGACCCTTCAATCAGATGTTGGTAAAACCTTGATGAATATGGAAATGCTCAAGTTCTTGAGAGCACGCACAAGCACTAGGTGTTATCACCGACACTAACTGGGATTGCTCCCAGTTTTCCTCGGTTATGCTAAACCTTTCAAACAGTAGATTCATTCACTACTGTTGAGCTTCTCCCCAGTTACCAGAATCATTCCCAGCATTTGTATTTTGTTTCTAGCTTGCAACGCCTTTGTGCCATTCTACCTTGCATCCCATCCATTTCCGATGATGAGAAAAATCATCCATTGCGTTGTCTTCAACAAGGTAATCCACATCATCCATTCCAGTTCGAGTATGCCATTCTACCGAACTCCTTCGAACGATTGTTGGCGAATTGCCTTAGGCTGGTATAAAGTCTCAATGATCTCTATATCAAGGTAATTCTTTTTGCCACTTCAGGTAATAACCTATGAATCACCCTCCTCCAGGATGTCTCGTTGTGGTATCTTGGCAACTCAACTCCTCGCTACGTTGACAACCGTTCACCACCCTCTTAAGTGTGGAATTGTTGTCTACCTAGTGATCCCTCGTCATCTGTTCCACTCCATCCCTCTAGAAGTGTTGCTATGTCTCATTCCGTGAGTTGATCATGAGTTGTTCAATCTTCAAGAAGATCGACCCTCTTAGAGTTTCCTTCTCCTCTCGTTGTCATGTCAGCTAGAGTTCTCAGAGCGAGATGATGAGACAAAGATGGTGATTGAATCAACGTTCATTTGAAGTGCAACCTGGATCGTGAAGATTATGATAGTTTGTGTTCCCCCTTCATCTTACCCTACACTTGAATCTCGGGACGAGATTCTTGTTTAGTGGGGGGTGAGTTGTCACAACCCGAGTTTAGCCTTTGCTTTTCCTTGCATGATCATCATGTCTAAATTCTGAAATATGAATTGAGGGAATTTTCAAAGCCACAGAATCATTCCTGAAAATGACCAAGATAAGAATTGCTTCAAATAAGTCCAAGAAAATGTTCCTGTGAATCTCTGGAAATATTGGCAAGGGATAAAATTCAAACTAATATTTTTAGTATCTCACAAACAATTATTTTGGGCCTTTGGATTAATCCAATAAATATTTGAATTGGATCTATATTTATTATATAATAAATATATGTTCAATAATTCTGAAAATTGTTGTGTGGATATGGATAAGTCCATTTAGTTCACACAATTATTTTTATGAATTTTGAAATAGATTTCATCTTAGAACTAAATCACAAACAAACTTGCAGAAAATAGAAAACAGAAACAATTTGGAAAAGAGAGAGAGAACGCCTACCTGGGCCACTTACCTGGCCTGACACTGTGCCGGCCCAGCCCACCTAGCAAGTGCCAGTCATCGGCCACCTCCCGCCAGAGCAGGCAGGCAGCTGCCTGTCGGCCGCGCGCGTCCCCGTGGCCACCTCTTCCTTGCCACCGAGGGGCTCCCGACCCTTCTAGCGACGCCACGAGGACGCCCCATAGCCCCTCGCTCCTCTCCCTCACTCACTACTCTCTCACTCGCCCCCTAGTCCCTTCTCCGAGCTCACCCGAGCGCATCCGTAGCCGCCGCACACTGCCCCGTCGTGCTCATCGGCTCCGCCTTGTCGTCTGCATCATCCCAGACGAGCCACACATCCTAGGGCGCCCTGCAACGTCACCGCCATTGTCGTCTTCTACCTCCGGCCGCCCAGATCTCTGGCGACCCGGTGCTGCCTCCAACGCGCCCCCGGCCTCGTCTCTGCCTCGGATGGATCTGCTGTGAGCTCCTGCTGCTTCTCCTATGCTCGCCCCCTCCGTTCCCAGACCCTAGCTCCATTTCCCACCGCGGCCGAAAGCTTCTCGCCGCCGGCCATGGCGTAGCCATGGACACAACCATGCAAGCTCACAACGGAGTGCCTCACCATGCTTAGGAAGCCTCCAGGAGCCTAACGCACTCACCAGCTCCTCCTCCCGTGCACCGTAGCGCCGAACCCAACCCCGTCCGAGCTTCGGCCGTCGCAGAGCTTGTCACCGGCGCCACTCCGGTCACTCCCCAGTCGCGCCACCACCATGGTTGGATGCGGACGACCGTCCGCATCCCGTAGCTGTGCTTCGCCCGCCAAACGGTGCTCTGTAGGCGAATTCTGCAGCGCACCGCCGCGTCTGGACTCGCCGGATGCTAAACGCCGGTGACCGCTCACCCGTTGACTGGCGTGGGTTGACCCCACTGCCCGATTTGACTTCCTCCTCTCTCTCACTGACTTCCGGGCCCTGCCCGACTAATTACTCTAGTTAGCACTAATTAACTAGTTAGGTTAGTTACTATAGTCACTGACTAGTGGGCCCTGCCCAGTTAGTCAGGGCTAACTAACTTAGTTAGTTGACAGGGTCACTGACCAGTGGGTCCCACTGGTCAGGTTTGACCTGGTCGACACCTGTTGACCGCTGACGTCACAGTGGCGTAGTGCTTTCTAGATTTATTCTTATTCAAGAAATTTCAGAAAATAGTGCTAACTTCTTAAATTCATAGAAATTAATCCGTAACTTCAAATCAAACAAATTATATATGAAAAATGATCAGAAAAATCCAATCTATTCATCTGTACAGTTTTCATGCATGTTAGAACAACTTATAGCTGCTGTTTAGCACAAATCTTATAAATGGCTTTTAAATTTCACATATGGAGTTTGAATTTGAATCTTGGATTCAAACCAACTTCATTTAATTTCCTGCTAGTTGCATTAGCTCAAACCACAGGATATTGCCATGTCATGATCATGCATCATATTGTGCATTGCATTGATTGTGTTCTTCCTTGTTTGCCGGTGTTTGTCCCCTCTCGATAGACGTGGTTCTAGCGATGAGTTTGATGACACCGATGAAGAGCTATACTATCTTCAGAAGTGCCAGGCAAGCAAAACCCCCTTGTTCATTCCGATACAATCCCACTCTCTCGCTCCTAGTCTCTTTTACTGCATTAGGATAACAACGATTCATCTGTTACTTGCTGTGGTAGTTGAACCCCTTATCCTCTGCATGACCTGTCATTGCCACAATAAATAGATGAAACCCACTAGCATGAGTAGGAGTTGGTTGAGCCCTGATGTGCCTACACATTCATGCTTGTTTGTCATGCCTGCTATTGCTTAGAGTTGAGTCAGGTCTGATTCATCGGGGATGAATTGGAATTTTGTGAACCATGGCCTACTATGTGTGAGCTAAGTGTGTGAACACAATTTGGTAAAGGTAGCGGTGAGAGGCCATGTAGGAGTACATGGTGGGTTGTCTCATTGAAATCGTCCTCAGGAACTGAGTTCTGTGTTTGTGATCCATGAACAGTTACTACCACACATTGGGTTCCGGTAACTCGACCCCTCTCGACATATTGATCAACTCGATCTCTGTCTAGGAGTTGCAACTAGTTTCTGGTGTTTGTAGGTAGTGTTAGTAGTCTACCAAGTGGCACCCGGTACAGGTGGGCTTGGGACAGACTAGGCACAGTGGCCCGGTGTACCAAGTGGCTCCCGGATGGTGGGCTTGGGAACCCTTCACACATCGTTTGGGGACGTGAGCGACACCCCGGCCGGATCTCCTTGCGGATGGAACCGAATAGGCGATAAACCTAGACTAGAGACTTGTGTGGTTAGTCAGGTCATGGCCGACTCCCTCGCCAGGCTTCCGCTTGAAGGTTGCCGAGATACATGACGTCACAACAAAAAAATACACTTTCGTGATGATACGTGTTTGTCACAGTAAGTCGCGTTTTTTGTCATGCATGTACATCCATGACAAATTTATGATAGAATCAAGATAGTCATACCTGTGCTGTCGTAGAAGTGTTCGATGACATTACCAAAATTATCATCACGGAAGTGTCCACTTCCATGACGATAAATCGTGCGTCACAGAACAGCTTTCGTCAAGGGTGACCAACACGTGGCATCCATCGTAACGGAACACCGTTAAGCTATCGGGTCGGGTTTTTGATCCGATAACCCATTAACATCCCCGACCAATGGGGATTTTCCACGTGTAAAATCATCATTGCCTGGAGGAAACATGTGTCTGCTCACCATTGGGACAGATGTCGTCCACTCATTGGACAGAAGGCACCTATGATACATTGACACGTGGCACGGCCCAACAGAGGCCCATTCCTATGAAAAGGTTGGCCCGTTTGACTTGGTCAAAAGGTGGCGGGCCGGCCCATGGAAAGCATGTTAACGGCCTGTTCGCATATAGCCCATTTACAGCTCGCTAACCCAAGGCCCGTTACGCCCTATCCGAATTAGGCCCAGTAGTGTCATCTGGGCCATCCAATATGATTCCAACCTATTTTCACTTCTGGCCCATGTATGACCCATGACGTCTTTCGGCCCATACGAGGCCCTATGTAACTCTTGGACTATTAACGGCCCGTGGTGAAACTGGCCTGCAATGAATAGTGTATCACTTTACACCCACTAACGGCCCATGGTGAAACTGGCCCGTAATGAACAGTATATCACTTTATACCCATTAAGGGCCCGTTATTCAGTTGGGCCTCCAGCAAATGTTATCTTTTGGCCTTCTTAAAGCCCATTTATTCTTGGGCTCATTTCCAGCATTCGTTTACTTACGGCCCATTACTGTCATTTTCTGCTTGTGGGCCAAATTCAGCCCGTGGTAACATCGGCCCGTTTGTGGTCCGTTAATATGTTGGGCCGTTTTCATAGCGTCATCAAATACAGCCTATTAATGATGGCCCGTTATGGTCATATGGTCCGTATAAGGCCCATTGATGATATGGCCCATAGAAGGCCCATTGTTTCTATGGCCCGTAGAAGGCCCATTGTTTCTACAGCCCGTAGAAGGCCCATTGTTTCTACGGCCCGTATAAGGCCTACTGTTTCTATGGCCCATAGAAGGCCACTGTTTCTACGGCCCGTAGGAGGCCAAGTGTCACTACAGTAAATATTAGCCCATGGTTACTGTGGCCTAGTTTTAAGAAGAACTGCACTGACTACAAGCAAACAAATAAACAAGACAACAAGGAAATAAATAAGCAAGCAACTTATGCTAGGCTATCACGGCTGTTACACATATTACATCCACTGGGCATCAAAGTTCTCCACCAGTGCAAATATAGGGAACAAAGCAGCATATCATATACACTGGTTGTCAAATTTGGCGACCAGCGCAAATAAACGCCGCAGCAAAACAAATCTAGAACTAAAACCACTTCAGAAGATCTCAAGAAACAATATCCTGGGCACCCATAATGCTGGCAAGATGCTTAGCAAGCTTATTAACTTTCTCTTGTTTGGTGCTTAAATCCTCCAGCGCTTGCTGTTGCACCAGAAAATATGCATCTGAATTCTGCAGGGACTTCCTCAGTCCTTCAGCTTCCTGTCGTAGCACATCTGATTGATGTCTTTCAACTTGAAGTTGAGACTCAAGAAGTTGAACTGATTCAGGCAGCGAGTTCGAAGAGCTTGTGCCAGCAGTAGTGGCCAGTAACTCGAACACTACAACAAGACAGGACTTTTGGGTTCCCTCACTGTCGTCAAGATAGTTTTTATTAGCTTTCTTGGAGACCAACAGGGATGTCTCACTATCTTGAACCTTATCTGCATTACTTCCTTTACCATTGGATAATGCAGTACTGTTCTCCAATATTTTGTCCGCATTCTAAAAGAGAAACAAGCAGACACATCACATGTTTACCATGTTGTATATGAAACTCATTTTGATAAATGAGTTCAGTAGTAAAGTGGACACGATAACAACATGAAACAAGCATATATCTATGTGCCATGGTCACTTTATGGTCTATATCATTCTAGTTTTTGTTGCCAAATCAAGATAGAGACATAGTTCAAATAATATTTGTTCAAGACAAAGCAGAATAGACACAATATAAGTGTGGGTAACTATAGAGCAACAACAACACTTGTAATGTGCATGACATGAGAACATAACTTTTTATTCAATTGAAACTGAAATCAACATAGAGTAGGTTACAACAGCAAACCAGTTAAAGAAACAGGTTTAAAACATACATGTTGCGCCATTGGAGTTTCAATTCCATCCTTCAAATTTGAAAATAGTTGGTATGAGTAAATACAGTAATGCAAGAGCAAAGGAGTATGAACCATAGCTACAGAACCTGACCTGAGAACAAATCTTCTTCTCCTTTAAGCGTTGAGTTGGGATTCGGAGTGGTGGTCCTCGTGCTTTGGGCACTGCAGTTCCCTTACTAACCGCTTGTGTTTGGGTGCTCTGTGGTGGAGACGGTGCTGTGTCAACTAGAACTGGGTTACTATCTACCGGGGTTGGGGTTAGAAGGGGTGTAGCTGGTTCTCTGTCCAACTGGGTAGGGGTAAAATCTACGAGAGTCTGGGTTATGTGTGGTGGATCTAGTCCTTGGGCAAGTACAACTGTGGTTCTATCTGCATCAACTGGTAGCACTATCTTTTTCTGAAGACCGTGTTGTTACTCCCTTAGATACTATCATCACGCTCTCCAATTCAAATGGCTGATAAACAAGAAAACTAATTGAAAGTATTGACATTGTATGATAGACAGGTGCAATGGATAGTGGGGAATAAAAGAGGGCATGAAATACTTCATATTTATGTTGTCTAACCTAACAGGATACCATGACACAATTTCACATATATGATGGCTAACTAAACACGATAGCATGACACAATTTCACATTATGATGGCTAACTAAAAAAGATGGAAAGACATAGTTCAAAATATGATACTATGTAAACAGGATGACATTACATAACTATATAATGTGTTTATTAAATAGGTTGGCATGCCATAATTCACATACATTCATGGATAGAATGCCATAATTCTAAATATGATGACTATAAACACTAAACAGGATGAGATGATATAACTATATGATGTCTTTATTAAATGGGTTGCCATGCTATAATTCAGATAGATGATGTGTATGTACTATGTAAACATGATGGCATGATATAATTGAAATATATGATTTGTATAGTAAGCAAGTAAGCAGATGGCAATCTATATATTATGTAAAAACTAAGCAATGCAAGACAACATGCATGACATGGGTAATATAACCGTGCCAAGTTTGAGCATAGACCTCAGGGGGGAAATAGGACTATTCATCAGTCTCTGAATCCTCCTCTGAGGAGCTCTCTGTAGCCAGCAAGATGTCTGCATCAGCAGGTAGCATTGTCTCCTCTGAATACCTTGTTTTCACTCCAGATACTTCCATCACCGCTTCAAATGGCTGATGCATAGGAAGAGTAGTTGAATATACAAACATTGTCAACAAATGGAACACGTAATACAAAAAAATGATAGCATGATATAATTCACATACATGATGATTGGCTAAATAGCATGGCATTGCATAATTCACATATATAATGCCTTTGCAAAAAGATAGCATTGTATAATTCACATATATAATGTCTTGCAACAAGATGGCAATGCATAATTCACATATATGGTAATTAGACACTGAACATGTGGCATTCACACAAAGCATGTCTAAACTATTCAAATGGCATAGCAATGCGGGACACCATACGCACGATATGAGCAACATAACCCTGCCAAGTTAGAGCATACACCTCGGGGGAGGGGGGGAATAGGACTGGTCATCTGTCTCTGAATCCTCCTGTGAGGAGCTATCCGTAACCAGCAAGATATGCGCTTCGTCAAATAGCATAGTCTGCTCAGAAGACCTTGTTTTCACTCAAGAATTTGCCATCACCGTGTCAAATGGCTGATGCACACGAAGAGCAGTTGAATGTACTAACATTGTTGACGAATGTAATATGTAACGAAAAAAAGGATGGCCTAATATAATTTACATATAAGATGACTGTCTAAGAAGGATGGCATTGCGAAATTCACATATATGATGCTTGGCTAAGCAAGGTGGCGTTGCATAATTCACATAAACGATGAATAAACTAAATGGATGGCATTCGCACAAAGGATGTCTAAACTAAGCAGATGACATATTTGATGTATAAAGTAAGCAATGCAAGACACCATATGCATGATATAATCAACATCAGCATGCCAAGTTAGAGCGAAGACCTCACGGGGTAAATAGGAGTTATCTTCTCCTTCTGAATCCCCCTCAGAACAGATATCTTCCTCTCTATTACAATTTGGAATGCGTGGAGGGGGGCTGCCTTTGCGCCTACCATGGAGCGATGTCTGCATGAAATTATATTTCCACGCAAGGATCGTCTCTTTTGCTCTACATGTTCAGTTCCATTGTTTACAATAACTGTCATGCATAGGAATAAAACATAGTGAGATTATGTAAGGAGTGCATGCAGAAATCCAAAGTGATGGTAGCAACCTGTGGATAGACCCAAAACCAATAATAGTAGGCAGATAATGGCTTCAGTTAATAAATAAAGATAATGGATTCTTTACTGTTAGTTTCCCACCCAACATGAAACTCATAGTAGACACCGGAGATTAACCAGATAATAGATAGATACTATTGATAGCGGCCCCGATATGTACCCCACAACCATTTAAAAACTCAAGTTTGACCATTAGTTTGGAGCTGACTCAGAGTCTAATTGGTGAACAGGACGATAAAGTAGCATGTAATATTAAGCGATGCATAAC
Source organism: Triticum dicoccoides (assembly GCF_002162155.2). Lineage (NCBI taxonomy): Eukaryota > Viridiplantae > Streptophyta > Magnoliopsida > Poales > Poaceae > Triticum > Triticum dicoccoides. Next base: position 232,598,623 of record NC_041381.1, on the reverse strand, counting down.
GTAAGCAGACACGAAAGAGTGCGACCTCTCTTGAGGACCCGTGTAGTCCTCGAGGTCATCTGCTCGGTTGATGATGGTAATGCAGTTTTCATGGCTGCCAGCAGTGGGGAAGAAGATCTGAGGCGGCAAAAGACAGTCTCGAGGCCGGATCCCTACTGTGCTGGACCCTTCTGTCATTGGAGCAGCTGAGCTGGGGTGTACGACGGCGTAGTAGGACCGGGACAAACCACGCAAGGTTTTCTTTGACAACTATATGTAAGAGAAGTAATTCTGTAAGGGCTCGTTTGAATTGGAGGATTCCAACACTGCAGGGATAGGAAATAGACAGGAATAGGATAGGAATGCATGTGCAAACAGAGAATTTAAAAACACAGGATTTCTGGCAATCTGGGTGTTTGATTCACAACAATTGGAAGATCACAGGATGCAAAGAAGCATGGTGAGATTAAGTCAAACCATAAGAAAATGTACGGTTATAATGCTATTATGCTATTATCTCTTAGTCTTGTGCTTCATGAATAGGAATTTGAAAAGGAGGACAAGTGAAAATTAAAATTTCTACGTTTTTTCTTTCAAGGAGACACTAAAGGAACAAATCCATGTGCTCAGTGGACAATATATGTAACATGTAGAGTAAAAAAGAGATGCAACAAGTGTACAACCTCTTTGGCGAAGCCATGTCGATCTCAGCGTGATTGGGTTGGCCGGTGAGGATGCTCCGACTGACTTAGCTGTCGGAGGAGGGGAAGAAGATCTTAGGTGTCTGGAGATGGAGCCTGAGGTACTGCTCCGCTGTGATGGAGGGTTTCGTCGTTGGAGCAGCTCCGGTGAGTTGTACGACGCCAAGGCTGAACTAGGACAAGAGAGACAACGAACAACGTTAACCTGAGTGGAATTCTAATAGCATCTCCAATACATGACATAAAATATATAACCACAAAGTGCTAGATGTAAAATACATCAGCCGCTCATCTCTGAACTTAACTGTCGAAACTGAACCTAACTATCCAAACTGAATTTTGGTGTCAAAACTGAATTTTGCAGTCGAAACTGAACGCACTAGCAAGGTGAGGCTACACGTCGGTCGACTGACTTTTTCATCTCTGGTCAGTCGATTTTGCAGCCGTTGGATATGAAATCAATGGCCTGCGGTTCATCTTCAACCTCCACCCCCCTGAGCCGCCAGCCACCACCAGCCAAACAGCAGCCCCTCGCCGCCCGCTGCCGGCGGTGCGCCGCCCCGCCTGCCCCGAAAACACTCCCCACTGTCGGTCCGCCGCCGCCTCGACCATCCCTCTAGGCCACCCCGTGTCGAGCTTTTTCTTCGGCGAGCCCCACGCCACCGCCCCGCCAATGCCCCGCCACCACCGGCGACCACCGCCCCTATCCTGAACCCTAAGTTAGATAGTGGGGTACCTCTCCGGCGAGCCCCCCTCGCCGCTGCGGCTGGTTCTTCCTTCACCCCGGCGAGCCCACCCCTTGGAAATCGACTGACCCAAAATTCGATTCAGTCGACTGAAATGTAGCCAAATCGGAGCAGCATCGCAAGCAAGAGCAAGAGCGAGAGCAGCAGCGCGAGCAAGAGCAATAGCAAGAGCAGACCAGGTAGGGGACCGAGAGCAAGAGCAGAGCAACAGCGCGAGCGAGAGCTAAAGCAGCAACAGCTCCTACTGTTGTGGATGTCGCCGCCGAGGGAGCGACGCCGTGTAGGAAGTGGCGGGCGACGCCGCCGTGGATGGAGCTGCGCCATGTCGGCTCGGGACCGAGCGCCAGCAGCACCGTGAGATCGAATCAAGAAGAAAATGCGGCAATTAGTGTACAATCTCTTTGGTGGCACCGATTAGGCCGCAGCTTCATCCGAGGAAACGGTTATGATGATGCTCTTCGGGTGGTGCAGGTGAAGACGGTGGTGTGGGAATGGAGGTGGCATGAAAGATGAGGGGAACATTGGGGCAGCTCCTTGGAGGTGGAGGACGGGGTGGCTGAACCGGTGGGAGGATGAGATCGACGACGGATCCTCATCTGGTACGGTGGATGAGGGACGTCGAGGTGTTGCTGTGGACGACGTCGTCGGGGAAGAAGCTCCGGCTGGGTGGCGGACGGAGCAGGGTGTGGGGTTTCGTCGCGGGTTTTCGCGGCCTCGGTGTATGAATGGGTGGGCGGATGGGATGGCAGTGGGGAACCATGGCTTAGAGACGCGCTTGTCCGAAATGTGGGGTAAGTTACGAAAGTACCCCCCACCGATTTGAGGCGGTTCTTTCGGTTCAGGGGTACCACAGGCATTTCGCGTGTCGGGATTTCACAGGAGGTGGGATTTTTCGGGCGCGTTGTAATTTCGGAATAGCAAGGCGCGGGTTGAGATGGAGGGAGTTGTCGGAGCACAACGAGACAAAGATATATCTTAAATATTTCGGGCTAACAAGGCGCGGGTTAAAATTTCCGGACAAGCCTAACGTGTACTGTACCAAATCAATGCGCACTACAAATGTCATTCAAAACTTTGAATTCATGTTATGTTCAATTAAAATATTTCGCTATGTGTATAATGCATGCAACCTACTACTCAGATGTACGTTTTAGTGCATTCCGAACGTATATACTACCGCTTCAATATGAACTAAATTTGAATAAGATCTACAGTAATGATTGTTGTGAAGTCAAAGCATTTGAATTCGTTTCTCTGTTTTAATAAGATCTACAATCATCATTATTGTCAAGTTAAACCATCGTTTGTGTATTATCTTCACAGCACACCACATGATCAGTATCGAGTAACATATGAACTATGTGTACTATATGAACTCAAACTAGATTTTTTGAATCCACTTTATTTTGATTCAAATCACATTACATTTCTAGCTGTAGATAGATCTTCATAATCTAAACCATGTCTCATATGTATAATGTGCTTATCACATTATGTATGGTGCCCCGCCCCCTACGCCTACAAGTATTTAGATGTGAGTTGCAAACACCACACATTACCACAAATTCAAATAAAATGTGAGAATGTTTGATATATAGTATTGTTTAGATTGCACGATTTTTAGTTGTAAGCTGCAAACGCCGCACATTATCACAAATTCAAATAAAATGTGAGATTGTTTGATGTATAGTATGGTTTAGATTGTTAGGCATTTAGCTGTGAGTTGCAAACGCCATGCATTATCACATTATGGTATAACATGTGAACAGCACGTGTATCACCGCTATATTCATGCATGCAATGTTTAAAACACTATGATCTCCTATTCAAATATATGAATCCACTTTCATATCAAATTATGATCTTTGTTAGTCTCTTACACCCACACAATCCTCTAACCTTTGTAGCTATTACTAACTTTCTCTCGTGCATGCAAACGCCCTCCTCGCCCTCCCCCTCCCTCGGTATTCTATCCATCGGGCACATTCATTTTTTCCTTTAGGTCGTTCTCCCAGAGTCTCCACAACTCCTTTCCGACACACACCGATCGATAAACCTCTCCAGCGATGCCTGCCTACAGCATACACACACAGCTTCAATCTCCTCCTTTATGTGTCCTTGCCTCGTGTCTCTCATATGGTCAGACACACATGTAAACTCTCACCCCTCTTTTAATCGATCTCACAACCGCACACTCCTCCCCCTATCTAGTTAGTAGTTGGGCCTCTCGCACCACCTCCTAGCTCCATTCTCTCTGTCTATCCGTCTCGCTGGGCCTTATTTGCCTCTAACAAATGGACGTACACCGACCGATCTCTCGCTATACATATAGCCAGCTAGGTCCTTATAACTCGTTTTTACCCACACATCGATCGATCTACCTCATTAGTTGTGTCTCTCCCTTCCTCCGACAAACAACAATTGATCTATCGATCTAGTTAGGTTTGCTTACCAAACACATGGTTCCCCTTCATCATCCATGGATGCGTCCCGACAGATCTATCACGCACAGGCACACACACAAAACACATCCCCACTCTTATTCATAACATTGCAGTTCCACCCTCAGTTTGTCTAGTAGGCCTCTCCCAACATCTCCGAGAAGCAACTCCATCACCCATCCAGCACTCTACCCCTCTCCCTCCCTCTCCCTCCCTCTCTCTCTCCTCTCTCTCTCTCTCTGTCCCATCATATTTCCCGTCCTTCAGTTATGTATGGATGTCGACCGATCTCCATCATGACATAGCTGGGTCTCTCCTTCTCAACACATATACGAGTCGTTCTACCTCTATAGTTAGGCCTCTGCCTACCCCT
>NC_041381.1:232581536-232593937 GCF_002162155.2 Triticum dicoccoides | reverse complement strand
ATACATCAAGCGCTCTAGTCATGTCTCCCTGCCACACACAAACTTGACTTGTGCCCTCAAACGTTCCGGTAGGCCAGTCCCCCTATATCTTTGACTCGCACACACACACACAATTTCGATGGCTCTCTTCATCGATCTTGCACCCACCCGTACTTGATCCTCTCTTCGACTTTATCGATAGCTATGACCCTCCCTCTCTTCTTGTGGATTGCCCGACCCTCTATGTATGATATGGATAGGCCTCCATTTCACACACATTGCATGCAAAATTTTGTTTGAGATGTCATCGACACATATTCCCACAAATAATTCACGAAATCAACCCCCACCCCCCACCACAAAACAAAAAACACTCACGAACGCGGTTTGTATCTCTCACACACACCCACGTAGGTGGGGGACGTGCACGAAGAGAAGAAGTGCATGCACGGTGCACGTACTCCCGTCTCTTTCCCAACCACACCCGCGCGGGTACACGGTGGAGCTCATTTCTGTACGAAAAAGGCAGCCCACGTGTAATTTGGCACGTGTAGTGGTTGTCCACTTGGTGGAGGGAGGATCATCTACCGCGGGGGAACAAACAAATTGCGACTTGACGCGTTATGTTAAATTAAAAAAAGAGGAAAACCATGTGGTGCCTACCTTAGAGACAAGGCTCTATACACTAGAGTACTTTTGATGAGTCTCGTCAACTCGCAGAATGAGGAGAATCTTGCTTAGTACGCCGTCTCCCCCGCCCACGGGCGCGGTGGCTCGCAGGATGAGGTGAAGCTTGCTCCTCCCTTGCCCATGCGCGTGGTGGCTCCCAAGACGAGGAGAAAAGTTTACTACTCCATCCGTTTACTCCTCGTCCCTACTACCTTGGTTATAGAGATTATATCATATTGTTTGGATTTCATTATGAACTACTAGTACATACTCCAAACACTGATGTATATAGACGTATTTTAGAGTGTACATTCACTCATTTTGCTCCGTATGTAGTAGCACACTCCCTCGCCCTCGACCCTCGCCCACGTGGTGGACGTGCAGCAATTCATTCGGTCTCATATAGCCAGAACAATATATACTACACTACCATTATTGCTCGACTTCCCGAAGAGGCGAAGAGCCAATCGCAAGGTTAATATTTTGGAGATGCCAAGCGCAAGGTTATAGGAGAACGGGTAGTAGGTGTCGCGTCATTTATAAATAAATTTTTTTCTTCAGTGGCACGTACGCAATATGATAGGTTCATATGGAGAGAAAAGGAAACCGCTCCACTATATACATAGTCAGGACGGGCCAGCCTACACGGTTGCTTGCTGGGGTTGCTCTCTTCACACTCTCTCGCACAAAATGACTATGGCCACATCTCTAACATCCCGGCAGATCACGTCCGCCTGGGGAAGGAGTGGATGCTTAGTGTAGATGCGGTGGTCGTCGCCGACGGTGAAAACCCACTGTCGGCACGTCCCGATCAGGGGTCCCCGTCGTTCTCTCTCACAAAGCCGGTGAGGTCGCCTTCATCCCTTGCTCACTGCCGCGATGTGGGAAGTTGCGGCCTCCCGCCGCCCTCCTCAAGGTCGAGCTACGTCCCTCAGGTACAACTCCCTTTACAGCCGGCTTGCACCACTGCTCCAGCTGCCCACATCACTCCCTGTGGATATTTCTCTACCTCTTTGCCCCGCACATACCTGATACCTCTACTGGCTTCTACGTACTATATTTGTGATGAGTTTATGTCTCATCAACTAGTCCTGGTAATCTTATTCTAATCATGCATCTTCAATTTCTTTGCCACAGGGATGCTCATCTCGATTTTGGTGAAACTGCACAAAATGATCCGATGGTCAAAAGTTTGCAAACTTCATTTATTAGGAAGCTCGAACGTTGCCAGCAGATTGAAGCCTGGTCAGGGTTCACGGTTCAAGGGCTAGGGACTGCATGGATCGTTTTTTTCTTTAGCTGCCTCTGTTCCAAAATAAGTGTCAACTTTAGTAGTAGTACAACTTTGTACTAAAGTTTTCACAAAGTTGAGACACTTATTTTGGAACAGAGGGAGTACATATTTGCTATGATCTGTCAATCATTGAGATGCAATAGCATGCATGTTAGTGTCCTTTGTATTTGATGAAATGTTGCAACGGGCAACCTTGGACGCAAGATACATGTAACAGGAGCTGGAAGCTTCATAGCATTGTACAAATTTATTTCGCTGATAAATTACAGTACGTACTAGTACTATACTAGTACTTCCTCCGTTCCTAAATATAAGTCTTCGTAGAGATTTCACCATTAACCACATGCGCATGTATATAGATGCATTTTAAGTGTAGATTCATTCATTTTGTTCCTTATGTAGTTCACCTAGTGGAATCTCTACAAAGACTTATCTACTAGTAATAGCTAGCCCCCACTACTAGGAATTCTCTATCCTCTCCTTGAGCCACATCATCAAAATTGACGTAGCTGTTAGATAAGTAAATTAGTCATAATAGCCGTCTGATCTAGATGTTGAGAGGCTCAGCACTAAGCCACATGCAAGCATGCAGAAATACCGTGGCACATGCATGTGAGTGGGTTTTAAATCACATCAACATGTCTGCATGCAAGCATGCACCGCTAGCATGCATGTAAGTGAGCTTTTAAGTCCCATTAACATGTCAAAAAGAAAAAAAATCCCATTTGCAGTAGGAGTTGGCTGATCTTTTTCCTTATGTGGGATGATCTAAATGATGATGGGAGTTTATTTAGTTTGGCTACCACATTTTTCATGCGGTTATAGATTTTTTTTAGTTCTATGAAATCGATAATTTTGCGCAGAGAGATATACCGCTATTCCGCGCCAACGAGCGGGGACTCATCTAGTAATATTTAGGAATGGAGGGAGTACTATGTAAAGAGTTAGGTGTCGCCCGGTGATAGTGTGAGGTGGGCCATGTAATCACTGAGCCTGAGTACTTTCACTGCTCTTGCACTCCTTCACTATAAGAATGGAGAAAATTGTAATCTACTACCTCCTTTCGCCGAAAGCGTGGGACATCCAGCAGTCCTACCACCTCAGTAATAAAGACCAATGAGCCGTCAAATCACATAGACCCAGCAGTAAGTTGGACGGACGAAGAAACCATCACTCTTGCGCCAGTGAGAGGTCGCGTCTGCTCTGCCCGGGCATGAATGCGGCACCGATTCTTTGGAGCGGCGCTGACCATTTCGGGCAGGAAGCGCGCACGGGCGGTGGAGGGGCTTTGGGTGGGCCAGGCTGGTCAGGAGCGAGCATGGCAGCTGTCTGCATGTCCCTACCTGACACGCCCGGAAACGAGAGGATGCACTGACTCTCGCGGCTAAAATCATACACTACACACCATATCTCTGTAGGAGTAGGTCGATCTATCGCACTCTCTAACACACACATGTTGTTAGACACACACATGCACACGCACGCACCTTGGTCCCGTTGCACCTTCTAACGTGACTTAGTACACCTAGACGGAGGGAGTAGTAAGTATACGAGATATGGTGGCACACTGAATTAAGTCGAATACAAGTGCCCAAAATTTGTGTGCATGTTATAATAAGGATTCAATTAAAATAGTACGTGAGCGAACAGAGGGATCAACTGGACAGTGTTCCTAAGCAGTAGCGAGATGTGTGAGGCAGTAAGATACACCGCTGGCGCTTTTAATTTTTCTTATTAATTTGTTTGTTTCACCCTCTGACTGGTGGGACCCAACGTACTACGTGGAGAGAGGTAAGGTGACTAAGGCTGCATTATTTCTGAACCACTATGGATAGTCTTACCACCAAAGCCACATGACACGATTATGATTGAAATCCTAATGACTCCCCTACACACACAAAAAAAACATGGCATGCCTGTCACACGAATGCAGGAATGTATAAAAGGTTATTTTCCTCTCGTTGAACATAACGGGAGGATTGTGTAGCTGGTTAGCCTGTTCGCTCATCAAACTTGAGGTCTCGGGTTAGATAACTACACTTGAGCATATTTTTTGCCAGGAGGATTCTTTGACTGGTCAAAATGTTTTCTAGGGTTTGCACGCTTCACACTCTCTCTCCAGTATATATATACACCCTGGAGCCTCAGCGCTTGTAGTTGCTTTCTTCACACTCTCTCGCCCTCTCCTGCTGGATCCTCAGTGCTTGTAGTTGCTCTCTTCACACTCTCTCGCCCTCTCCAGATCTAAACAGGACTTCGTTGGCCTCTCTCTCCCCTCACTGCTGCTCAAAGAGCCGGCAGGATCCGTCCACCGGGAAGGTAAGGAGGCTTAACGCTGTCACCGTCGGCGAGGGAGGGAATCCACTACCGGCGCTGCTGTTCACCTTCCACCCAGCGGCAGCACAGGAGGGCTTCCGACCCCTTCTTCTTCACCGCCGTCCCGTCGCCCACCGAACCACGCCCCAAGAACCTTAAGGTATATTTTACTTACTCCACATGCATTGCTCTAGCTGCATGTATACCATGAATCTAGGACGTGGTTCAAAGAGGAAAGGAGTGGGGAAAGTAGTGGGAAAAGTTTTATATAGCATGAATCTAGGACGTGGTTCAAAGAGGAAATGAAGGGGGAAAGTTGTATAGCATGAACCTAGGACGTGGTTCAAAGAGTAAAGGAATGGGGGAAAGTAGTGGGGAAAGTTGTATCACATAAATCTAGGACGTGGTTCAAAGAGGAAAGGAAGGGGCAAAAGTACTAGTTCAAAAAGTAAAGGAAGGGACAAGGCTGTAGAGTTTGAGCAGGACTCGATTTGCTGCGCTCACATAGGGAAAGGTGTCTAAAGATAACAAAACTGGGACCAACACAAATATGCTCCTTGGTTGTTTGTTCTTTGTTGCAACAGACTGTGCATGACCACAGTAGATCGGTAGATGCACATGGTGCTGGTGCGTCCACTGTCCCGTGCAACTCATTAGCCGTTGTTAATCTATTGCCCTGTTTGGTTAAAAACTCCCTAGTCCCTACTTGCTTGGTTCCAGGGACTAAACATGGACTAGAGGTTATTAAATGACATGATAAACGACCATGTTACCCCTAGTAATGACCTAATAGAAACAAGGTGCGATGCGTGGCAGGGGCAACTGCTGGAAAAAGTCCCAAAAAGACTCCCTCGGGGTCTTCTTTCTTTAGTCCCAAATGCCCACTTTTAGTCCCGAAAAGCCCCTCCTGTTTGGTTTAGATGTGACTGACACGGAGTTTTTTTAGTCCCTACACCAAAATGTCCCTGTAAACAAACACCCTCTAATAATGCCGCTGGAAAATTGATGCAATGCCACAGTTAAAAGCAAATTACATGTTTAACGAATTTTATTGTTAATATAATCTCTATGTTAATATTAATCAATGCCACCGTTTGAGAAATGCTACTGTCTTGCTTTCTTTCCCATTTAGATAAGGTAGATGCTTCTTTTTGTTGGCTTCTGTGTCATCCACCATTATTGACCACTAATTGTTTCCTTTGCACCTCTGTGTAAACAGGGTTATCTACTTCACCTTGTTGCCATTGTGACCTTTTGTTGCACTACACAAAACACTTTTGTTTTAAGAGTGTTTTGTGTAGTTCAACCAAAATGTCACACCGACAATGTTGCTTGATTGCTTGATCATAGTGGAACAGCACAAGAGGAGATCTTACTTCCTATCCGTTAAGGCGAATTTGGTTCAGATCTTCTTCTTGTGAGTTGTTTGAATTCCGCATCATGAGAGGTCAGTACTAGCCTTCTTTCACATGATTCTGCAGTGTGCTTTCATATGTTGTGCTACTTGTACGATAATATTGCTTGATTTTAGTGAACTGCACAAATGGAGACAAGACTTCCCATCTGTATGTGCAGCGTAATATCCCCTTGATGTAAGATAAGGATATTTCACAACTGCTAGCCTGCATTTTGCCACTTTCATCAGAAAATTAAGTTTAGTACTATACTTTTGCTCCCCAATTGACATGCCAAATCTTACATTGAAGGCGAAGCTTGTCTGTTATTGAACCAAGTGATGACGGGGAAGAACAAGCGGAAGAAAAACAAAAATCAACTCTTGGTGTTGTAATGAAGCACTAGAACTGTGATGACACAAGTAATGATATAGTTTTGCATCTTAATTTATTGCTATGGCTGGAACGAGCAATTGTTTTCCCACCGATTTGATGCCATACGTAATTATCTCTACTTGTGCAAACAGGGATCTTCTTTGAAGATACCATATATTTTAGTGGAACTGCACAAGAAGATGTTGGAAACATTAAACTAATCAAGGAGTATATAGTAAGCATGGCCACCCCCGTAGATAGCAACAGATGGTTCCCGAGAAGTGCTTCATCTGTATGATCTACACAATCAGCCTCCTGACAAAGGTTGGTACTCACCCATTGATTTCATCCATATGATTGAGCTTTGTCACCTCTATTAGTGTTGTGCTACTGTTTAGATGCTGTCATGAAAAAGTGGTATTGTACTTGGGAAGTGCTTCATCTGTGCTGTTTTAAATATTTCCTTTCCTTTTTTTCGAGCAAACATGGATGCTAGCATTTAGTAGTCCTCTTGTCTTTGCACAACAGGATCATCTTCCTCTGAAAGAAGAATATGGAGTACGTGAAGTGACTAGTTCCGATTATGCCAGGATGAAGAAGCACTGTCTATCTTCTCATCAGAAGGAGCAGTTGAAGGATGGTTACATTACTCCCCACAAGACCAAACTAACTTCAGCTCAGAAGGACTGACAAATCTCCATTTTTTTGCTGTGATGCACGAGTACAATGTTGTTCTAGGATTCTTTCTGGTGAGTTCCATTTTTCTAAAAGTGTGCTCTACATGGACCATCTTTATGCCTGTTGAAACTGTCAATTCATAGTACAGTTTGCTTTATACTAATCACTTTTTTGTATTTGTGCAAACAGGGGTGCTCAGCTTGATTTGAATGGGAACTGCACAAAATGTTCATGAATACATCGAATCATTCATTTCCACCACAAGAAAGGAGGTGCCCATAAGTTCAAGGCGTTGCAACATATAAGGGCGAAATCATACAAGCTGCGCGCGAATTTGGTTGATTTTGGTGGAACTGCACAAAAAGAACAACTAGTTTATTTAGCACGAACTGATGGCAAACCCTGCCCATTCCACAATTGTAGGCATTTGATATTTTGGAATGGGACAACCTTGTCAAATTTTGCTCATTGATTTTAGCAAGATATGTGTTTGATATTTTCGAATGGGACGCCCTTTGCTGTCAGCAGTGGCAATCAGTTTTTTCTTTATTCTTTAGTTGTGAAGTAAATATTCCCTCTGACATGTGAGTCGCCGAGATGCATAATCATCGATTGTTTTGAATGTTCTCTATGAATTGCCAGGCCTGTATGTTTGATTGCAATGTACAGAAACGCTAAAAAGCTGCTCAAACTCTTTGTACTCCTTCTGTTCCTTTATACTTCGCACATTGTGAAAGTGCATACTTTTTTGTATAAGATTGGTCAAAGTAGAGATACTTTGACTGCTGACCAAACTTGTATGCATACTAGAAAGGACCGGAGGGAGTACATGTGAAACTGCTGCAAACGTGGTGATCACCCTGGGAATAATGCTAGTACGTATTGTTTTGCATGTTCATCCAATGCCAGTGATACAGGAATTTGAACTAATCGAAATAAATTCATTCATACACGATCGGATTTCATATAAACATGCCGGATTTTATTACATTTCATACATTCTTCAACTAAAAAGGGGTGTTTGTGGCTGCATGCATCTCCCAGATGCAGAGGCCGGGGGTCATCCTCCTTTTCAAAAAAAAACCTAAAAAGGGGTGCGCTGCAGGTATAATTAATTAACCGAAGGTACCCACCTGTGTCCCGCTGAGCCGAACAGAAGCTTCAATGACTTAACTGCAGGTGCAGTTGCATAACTGACATGTGGCCTGTTGGGCCCATGTGTCAGTCAGCTAACTGCACCAGCAGTTAAGTAGAAGCAGCGTTCTTCTCCAGCGCAGCCCTCTGACTCCACGTCGCTGCCAAGAAGCTAACCAGCCGTCAATGGTCAACCCGCCTAGCTTGGCTTCAACCGGAGGGTAGCAGCGGTGGCCTTGCTTGGACCTGAGCAATGGCGACCTACCGTGTTCTACTCTTCCTCGTTTTCTGTGTGGCGCGGCCTCGTTGGCAGCGGGGCGGGGCCTCGGCGGAGCCGGCGATGCCTCTGTCTCGTTGCCGGCGGGCGGTGCCTCAGCGGAGCGGTGGAAATCCTCCCCCACGTTGTCGGCACGGTGGGGCCTCGGCTGAGCTGGCGATGTCCTCCGCCTCGTTGTTGGCGGGGCGGGGCCTCAGCGGAGCCGACGGTGTCCTCTGCCTCGTTGTTGGTGCCACGGGGCCTCGGCGGAGCTGGCGGTGTCCTCTGCCTCGTTGTTGGCACCGCGGGGCATCATCGGAGCAGGGCGTCGTCGACGCCAGTGGAGCGGGGACTCGTCGGAGCCGGCATTGTCCTCTGCCTCGTCCTCGGTCTCGCCAAACAGCGCCTCGCCCGCTTCATCGCCCTCTTTGCTAGCCTCTTTGTAGGCGGCCGCAGCCTCCGCCACCCGCATGCGGTACCGCCAGTGCTCGAGGCGGCCCTTGCGGGCGGAGTGGTACGAGTCGAGCAGCGCCTCCTGCTCCGCCCGCTCCGCGGCGATCTGCTCCTCCGCTTGCAGGTGCTCCTGGAGGAGATGGTGGTTGTAGGCGGTGTCAGCCTGCGTCTCCCGGAACTGCTCCTCACGCATCTGCCTCACCCTGTCCATATATTGGGCACGGGCCTCGCCGATGGTCATGGTGCAATGCACGAGCGAGGAGGGCACGGAGGAGGGGGTTGGTGCCGGATCATCGACTACCATGTTCTCCATTGGGACGTCGTCATCCTCCGGCTGCCTGCCGGCCAGCTGGTCGGCAGCAATGGCTGCTATCTCCTTGTGGTCCGTTGTCCGCCCGTCCCGAAGAGCGCTGGAGCGCGAGGAAGCCATGGTGGGCAGTAGTGGTGTGGACAGGAGAAAGGCAACAGATGCGGATGACTGCGGCTATGGCCGGCGCAGCAGTTTATATAGCAATGGTGGGCGGGCGGAGGGACGGACGTGTGACGCCAGAGTAGCTGCCTCGGCAATCGCGTATCATTAATGTGTGCGGCAGATGGACGAACGGACGTCACTTGTGTCGCTTGAAGGCGGAGCAATCGCCTGCACCAGGAAGCGGGGCGGACGGCGCTGACTGTTTCGGGCGGAAAGCGCGTGCGGCCGAGGAGATCACTTTAGTTGGATAGGATGACAATGGGGACCCACCAGGTCCATAGCCTCACGTACGCAAGTGCCTCCTTATTATATATATATATATATATAACTATAATTTAGTTTGCTTCCTCCTGGTTTCCTGACATCAAGGTCCCACACCATTGTCTACCTATGTACTCCCTCCTTTCCGGTTTATAGGGCTTATCTCAAAATTTTAGTTTTTCCATTTTATAAGGCTCAATTTGGTTGTTTTCCATCACATGTTCAGATTCCAAGGTGCATTAAATCATTGCATGCAAGTATTAAGAGAAAATTGACCAATGCATGTACTTTATGCATGCATGCATTGCAATTAATGCATTGACAAACATAATTTTTTGAGGATGACAAGATCATTAATTAGGTGCTTTTGCAAAACTAGAAAAAGTATTCCACCACTTGCCATCTACCTTGATTGGTGAGATTTTTGAATTGAGCATTATAAACCGAAAAGGAGGGAGTAGTCAATAATTGAGAGAATTGCACAAGAAGCGGCCGACAACTGGGACCAAGCAGCTCGAGCAGTATTTGTGTTTTTGAGGTGTGAGCACTACAGAGTTTTTCGATGTTTACCCCAGATATTAATTTTTCTCCTCTAAACAACAACAAAAACATCGATGTAGGTATTAAGTGGGCGGGCTGTGGCCCGTCTAGCCCAGGCCAAATATTCAGCCCAGATATTAATTTTTTTCAAGCTGAAAATGGCTAGCCCAGCTATACTTTTTTTAGGAATACCCAGGCAAGGTCAAGTTGTTATTCTCCGCCCCGCTGGGCTGCAAATCTTTCCTAGGAGGGATGCATTAGGCTTAACAAGAAAATGGGCTTTAATAAATAATAAATGGGATGTAATTATAAAAATTGGGTAGTAACTATAAAAAATGCACCAAACAGTGATTACTTTATAAAATATTATTTTTGGAATATTGAAAATTTTAATTTCATTAATTGTTGCGAGCGGAATGTTTCTTTGGATTTTTACGCAATATAAATTTATATTGAAATTGTATTTAATCTGACTAAAATTTCGGGATAAAAATATTCGGATCCCATCAAAATGTGGGAAATTTTATTGAATTCTGTTTTGAACGGTTGGTTGAAATGGGTTGTGCTTTTAACAAACTGCAAATGGGCTGTAGTAAATTCCATTAGAGTTCAAAAATGGGCTACACATTCTTACAAATCTCAAATGGGCTATAAGTTCTCTGCCACACACTTCCAGCCTTACTAAGTTGACGCGTCCCCTAAAAAACAGAGTTGACGGGTATGCAAGGCTTTGTCAACTTATAGTCAACACACGGTTCTAGCAGCAGTGGCCATTGGATGTCCATCCAACGGATGCCGTGCTTCTTCTTCAATCTCGGATATTCTAGCTTCACCCGCCCAAAAAATAATTCATCCCCCTGACATCTGGGGCGCACCGTTTCGGAAGCTGACCTGTGGGCCTACTAAGTTGACGTACCAAAGGCTTTGTCAACTTAGTCAATATAAACGATTCTAGCTGCAGTGACCGTATGATGTCCATCCAACGACCGTCATGCTTCTACAACCTCTGGTTTTCTTGCTCCAGCCACCCAAAGCAGCGCCGGTCATGCCGCCTGCTCCTGCCTCCCGTGGCCGGCTATGCTGCCGTGGAGGCCTCACCGCCACCTACTACTCCCACCGCTGGCCAGGCCATCCCTCCACTCACCCACACCCCCTATTATTCTGCAGCGACGGCAGCGCAGCCGAACCAGTGAACCCTCGTACTCCTCTCCACGTGTGCATCCACTGTCGCGTCTTCCCCGGCTCCGCGTCGTCCCCTTCCTAGGTCCCTCCGTTGTCCACCACCGTGGTGCTCTCGGCGCGGCGTGGTCAACGTGGTCAAGGAACGACTTCCATCGGACATGGACTGTACGTGGAGAGGCTGACAACTGGGTCCACGGCAGCCGCAAGGAAGTGCCTCCTTATTACGCGCAAAATAATTATTCCTCCACCTGACAGCAGGGACCCACCGGACGGGCCACCGTATTTCGTGAAAAAACGATTCGCCCCCTGACTGCTCGGACCCACGAGCTACATCTTCGCACGCAAGTAAGTGCGTCCGGAAAAAACGATTCGCCCCCCTGACTGATGGGACCCACCAGCTACATCTTCGCACGCAAGGAAGTGCGTCCGTAAAAAAAACGATTCGCCCCGCGACTGCTAGGACCCACCAGCTACACCTTCGCACGCAAGGAAGTGCATCCGGGCAAATAAAATGATTCGCCCCCTGACTGCTGGGACCCAGCAGCTACACCTTCGCACGCAAGGAAGTGCGTCCGGGCAGAAAAAATGATTCCCCCCCCCTGACTGCTGGGACCCAGCAGCTACACCTTGGCATGCAAGGAAGTGCGTCCGGGAAAAAAAATGATTCGCCCCCCTAACTGTTGGGACCCACCAGCTACATCTTCGCAGGCAAGGAAGTGCCTGACAGTCGGGGCCCACCTGGTCGAAGCGTACGTAGCATTGTCATCCTGGTCGCGAACATGTACGTACATACTGGTCGATGTAGAGGCACGCACGTGTCGTAGTAGAGGCGCACACGTGTCATAGTAGAGGCGCGCACGTAGCATGTACACGTACGTACAGCGGCCAGGGTGCATGAAAGAAAATACAGTCATGTATGTGTACATACGGGCGGGGCCTCGAACGCCTAGTCGCGCATACGTACAGCGAGGGCTCGTGTTCATGGGGAGGCAATGGAATGCGTCATGTTCATGAGGAGGCAACGGAATGCGTCGTGTTCATGGGGAGGCAACAGAATGTGTCGTGTTCATGGGGAGGCAACGAAATGCGTCGTGTTCATCGGGAGGCAACGGAATGTGTGGGAGCCAACCGGCTGGGGCGGAATGGAATGCGTGGTCGTGTTCATCGGGATGGCATGGACGGAACAGGCGATGGAAACGAGGCCTGGCATACCGCACAACGGAGGAAACGGACCTCCTACGTTCGGAACAGGGTCCTGTTGATCGGGAGGGGTGTGGTGTACCGCAAAACGGAAAAAACGGACCTCCTACAGTCGAAACGGTGGTCCTGTTGATCGGGAGGGGTGTGGCGTACCGCAAAACGGACGAAACAGACTTGTGTTGGAGCGCTACGGTCGAA
>NC_041381.1:232498902-232580757 GCF_002162155.2 Triticum dicoccoides | reverse complement strand
CATCCCAGATGAAGCATCGATCGGCTTCAGTTAGCAGCAGTAGCGAAGGAATTTCTCCATCGAATTCAGTTAACAGCCATCGATCGATCGCTCGGGTTCAGTAACGCGTAGCCTGCAGTGCAATCGCTCGGGTTCAGTTAGAGCCCAACGCCTCGCTCGGGTTCAGTTAGAGTCAATGCCTCGCACACACGCGCGTACCTATATGAGAGAAACGTGCATCGCTCTCCCACCGTAACCGGCAACTCCCCGAAATTTTCCTCCCCCTCGCTTCTACCATGGTTTTTTTCATCATGGACGGCCCAAAGATTGTCATGCAGCTGCGTCTCCGGCCCGCCCTGGATGAAAAGCCCATTTTCTGTCATGATTTTTTGTCATAGAAGTAGGAACCCACCACATCTATGATGATACCGGGTTTTGTCACAATTATTGTCATAGAAGTGTCATATGTATGACAGAAAAAAAATTCGTTCGGCCCAAAATGTCACGGATGTGTCTTTTTTTGTAGTGCGTGTACATGGTGGTAAGTGGCGAGAGCGTGTGTGAAGAAGTACACCCCTGCAGGGTTAACATTATCTATTTGAATAGCCATGTCCGCGGTAAAGGACTTCTGGGTTGCCTGTACAGTTCATAGACAAGTGAAAGTGGATACTCTACAATGCGCAAGATCAGCGTGAGTGCTATGGATGGTGTTCTCGTAGGGAGATGAGAGCGGATCCATAGTGGTGTATTGAAATGGTTAATATGTTCACTCGTGTGCGCCACCTCAAAGAGTTACTTGCAGTCATAGTTCAGGATAGCCACCGAGTCAAAGCTGGCTTGCTATAGTTAAACTCCACCACCCCCTTTGTTGATAATGATGCATATGTAGTTTGTTCTAATGTAAGTCTTGCTGGGTAAATTTGTACTCACATTTGCCTATTTTATGTTTTGCAGAGAGACTTCAGTCCCGCTAGTAGTTCCGCGTGGGCTTCAACGTTTAGCTTGTTACCTCAACTATGATCTTGTGCCCTCGGCAGGATCTGGTAGATAGTCAGGCTTCTCAGCCTTTTTCATTTGTAGATGTCTATACTCAGAGATGTTAAGATTCCGCATGTGCTTTGACTTGTATGCTCTGAATGTTGGGTCATGAGACCCATGTTTGTAATATCTCGCTCCTCGGAGCCTATTGAATAAAATGCTTGAGTTGTAGAGTCATGTTGTGATGCCATGTTGTATTGGCACATATTGAGCATATTGTGTGTATGTTATTGAAATGCTTGGTATGTGTGGGATCTGACTATCTAGTTGTTTATCCTTGGTAGCTTCTCTTACCGGGAAATGTCTCCTAGTGCTTCCACTGAGCCATGGTAGCTTGCTACTGCTCCGGAACACTTAGGCTGGCCGGCATGTGTCGTTCTTTGTTCCTGTGTCTGTCCCTTCGGGGAAATGTCACGCAGTGTCTACCGGAGTCCTGTTAGCCTGCAACAGCCCGGTTTACCAGAGTCCTGCTAGCCCACTTGCTACAGCCCGGATTCACTCGCTGATGACCGACACGTTCGTTGCTGGGTCATGTATGCCTGTCCCTATAATTTAGTGCCACTTTGGGTTCACGACTAGACATGTCAGCCCGGGCTCCTTGTCATATGGATGCTAGCGACACTATCATATACGTGCGCCAAAGGCGCAAACGGTCCCGGCCCTGGTAAGGCGACACCCGTGGGAAAACCGTGCGTGAGGCCGCAAAGTGATATGAGGTGTTACATGCTAGATCGGTGTGGCATTGAGTCGGGGTCCTGACAACGCCTCCCAGCTCTACCTCCCCCTTGGTCTCCGGATCGTCTCTGTCATCGCTAGCGACCTCCTACCGCTGGACTCCATCGCTGTCAACGGAAATCTCACCGCTGTTGTCACCATGGCGAGTTCGTTGCCAAGTTAGGGTACAGACTTGATTTCTTTATGCATTCCTTTTTCCGATTCCTGCATAGAGATTATTGCCATTGTTCTAGCCACGTATGAGATCAATCTATCCTCCAAAAGGTTCCTTTAGATTAGATTTGATACAAAAACTTAGGGTTAGGTTTCCGCCAAACTCATCTCGGACCGACTGATCTGAGGATCTCGGTCTCACCGATTTGGCTCACGCCAACAAGTACAACTCGGTCTGACCGAAGCGTATGAATCATTGTGACCGAAATCACTCACTCTATGAAACCCTAGCATCTAGGAGTCATAGTAATGCATTTCGGTCCGTCCAAAATCGCATGTTTAGGCTCTGTAGTTGCTTCAGTGTCACCGAGTTAGGCAAATCGGTAGCTCCGAAATTCTTTCTGCAGGAAACTAAAATTAAGTTTTTGACTCAACCTTTTTGAAAATAGCTGTGCTTTGTGATGCTCATCCACTCTGCCTATATATATCTATTCATAGGGACAGTTTGAGAGATGTCTGAGGGCAGTGACAGTCAGAACAGGTCAGAGCAGCAAGTGAATCTCAGTGGGGGCACTAGCCCATCCAATAGCAGCTTTGATGAAGGAAGCAGAAGCACCCCAAGCAACTTACCTAAGGCCACCACTAGGCAAAGGATGAAGAGAACCTCAGATTCAGAGGATGAGGACTTTGAAGTTGAGGAAGTGACCTCAAAGAAGAAAGTGCTCAAGAAGGAGTATGGTGCTGCTGCTGCCACCAAGCCTGGCATGAAGAAGAAAGCTCCTGCCAAGAGATTTCCCATGTCCAAAGCCAGAGCCTCCACTAAATAAACTATGGAGTTCACTCTGGGACCAAGAGAGGAAGAGGCTGCTAAAGGAAAGAAGAGGAAGGAAAGAGTGAAGAAGACTATGGCCAGAGTCATTAGCAAGCCTTCCATGGTCAGAGATTCTGAAGAAGAGGAGGAGGAAGAACTAGTTGCACCTCCTGCAAAGACCCAAAAGCTCATGCAGGGTGCCATTAGGTCTGGGGTTGCTCCATCTAAGCCCAAGACAGCCCCAAGCCTGCTGCTCAATCCTCAAAACCCTCTACACCCAAGAGATCCATCAGGAACATCCCTACTACTGAGAAGAACAAGGCCCAGTGCCATAAGTTCAAGAGGAAGAAGAGCATCAAGTGCTCAGAAAGCTGAAGCCAAAGATTCCTGATCATAGTGATGATCATCCCATTGCTGAAAACATGAAGGACAGGAAAGATGCATGTTTGAGATTATGGTCAGGAGAAGGACTGCTATTGACTATCGTTTCCACACCAAGGAACAGCAGGACTTCTATGAAACAATGTTCCTGGAGAAGAAACCCATTGTGTGTGACATGAGATGGGTGGATTGGACCTACATTGATGATAATGAAGATTACTTCCCAGGAGTGCATGAGAGCTTCAGGATGAATGAGGTTGAAAAATTTGTTGGGCAGAAATTGACAAAGTAGAATGATGAGATGATAATGCAATTCTACTCCACTGCTCATTTCTATCCAGATGGCAAGTTTGTCTGGATAACTGAAGGAACCAGGTATCAGTCAACAGTTGTTGAGTGGGCCAAGTTGATCAATGCCCCTGCTGAAGGTGAAAATGATATAGATGTGTAACCCAAGCCCAGGAAAGACCACAACTCCATGGCAAACATGTACAAGGAGATTCCTAATAAGGCTTTGGAGAATCACATGTTTGGATCCATCTATTATCTTCTCTCTGGCTTCACCACCATCAACACCATCTTAAGGCACACTTTGTTGCCCAAGTCAGGAGATCATTGGATGATCCGTGGCCATTCAATCAAGTTGCTTCACTTGTTTGATGTGCCACAAAAGTTCAAGATAATGAGTCTCATTGTTGAAACAGTGAAGAGAACTGTAGCTGATCAGAAGAGATCATGTGGATATGCCCCTCACATTCAGATGCTTATCAACTCCAAGATGGGGACAAGACATATCTTCTTGACAAAGAGCATTTTCCCCTGAGGCCAGAATTCAGGACAATGAGGTTGTCATGGATGCATCTCATCCAACATGTGCAGAAGCCGAGGAGAAGAGAGAGAAAGCAAAGGCTGCAAAAGCAGCAAAACCAGCTATTGCTCTAGATGCTTCACAGGTGATGCTCAAGACAAGCAGGATCAACTCAATTATCTGCTTGAGGCTATTGTGAGGATTGAGAGGGGATTGGCCACCAAATCAGAATCATGAGAGTCTTGAGAGGATCATTGAGACAAAATTCCATGATCTAGATGTGAAGGTCACAGAGATCCAATCGACTATGGAGAGACTCCAAGAAGAGCTTCAAGAAAGGAGTGACAGACGAACCATAGATGCTTTTCAGCAAGTGCCAAGGGCACAAAGGTCTTCAGATGTGCTAGTTGCCAGTGATAGCAGGGCTACATTGTCAGCACCTGTAGCAACTGCCTCGGTGATACCTCGAGTTTCAACTCCTCCAGCTCCACAGATATCAGCTAAAGCTTTTGCAGACGGACTCCTCTCCACGCCATCTACGCACACCGGAGCAACCAGCCAGAAGACATCTTCAGGAGCTCCCGGAGATTGTGCCTAGAGTGCTGCATAGCATTATGCATTTTCAAGCTTTTTGGTAACTTGTTGCCAAAGGGGGAGAAAGTGTATAAATCATTAGGCTTCGAGAGAGAAAGTTTTTACCTTTGTTGCCTATCTTACTACTTTGATCATTTGCCTTGATCATTTTCTTGTTTGATGCATGTTGTGCTTTAATTCTAGTGATACTTGTGTGTGAGCTACTCTTATTTGTGCTTGTGTGTGAGATACTCTTATGATCATATGTTTGATCATACTATGCTTTAATTTGTGCTTGCTTGATGATATCCATGAAACTTGTGTATGATCAATCGTGATTGTCCTTGGTGATGAGTGCATGTCTATTATAGCTTATCATTTCGAGCACTCAACCAAGATGTATGTGACATGGAAGAGAGACCCATGATCCTAATCGATTGTGCATTTGCATTAAAAAGCAAATTTGAAGTAATGCACAAATTTAGGGGGAGCTCTTGCTTATCACATACTTCTCAAAGCGATGATGTATTTCATTAATATTATCATTTGTCGAAGCTTTGATCTATATGTTGTCATCAATTACCAAAAAGGGGGAGATTGAAAGGGCAACCAATCCCTGGGTGGTTTTTGTAATTCATAACAACATATAGCTCATTGAACTAATATCCATTCAAGTTAAATATTACGGAAAGTTCAATGATTGGCATGGCATGGACTAGAGATGTGGACCCCTCAAAATGCTAAGGACAAAGATTGGCAAAGGATCAAGACTCTACATTTTCATTTTAGTGATCCAAGATCACATTGAGTCCATAGGAAAGCCAATACTATTAAAAGGGGATGAGGTGTTGTTTAATGGCCTACTTGCTCAAAGTTCTTAGTGATATTGCTCCAAAACCGTCAACCACTTTCTCATTTCCACATATGTCCAAAACCTAAAGTCAAACTCGGCCCACCGATTTGATCTATCCGGCGCCACCGAGTTCATTTGACATAGCCACTGCCAGAAATCCTAATCAATTTGGTGTCACCGATACGGCTCTTGGTCTCACTGAGATGGCTTTGCAAACTCTCTATTTCCCTTCGTAACATTTCAGTCTCACTGAAATGAGCGATCGGTTCAACCGAGTTCGCATTGCAAACTCTCTGTTTCCCTTTTGTAACATTTTGGTCTCACTGGAATGAGTGATTGGTCCCACCTAGTTTGCTTGACCAAGTCTCTGGTTGCTCATCGTTGAAATCAGTCTCACCGAGTTTATGCGATCAGTCTCACCGAGATGAGGTTTTGTCTTAGCTCTAGCACATCGGTCCCACCGCGTTGATCATATCAGTCCCACCAGGATTCCTAACATTCACATTTTAAACTAAATTGGTCTCACCGAGTTCTTCTATTCGGTCTGACCGAGTTGGGTCGAATCTGTGTAATGATTGGATTTTGTGTGGAGGTTATATATATCCCTCCACCCCCTTCTCCATTTGAGAGAGAGCCATCAGAATGTGCCTACACTTGCAGTACTCATTTTCTGAGAGAGAACCACCTACTCATGTGGAGACCAAGACATTCCAATCCAACTACAAGATCTTGATCTCTAGCCTTCCCGAAGTTGCTTTCCACTCAAATCATATTTCCACCATAGCCAAATCTGTGAGAGAGTTGAGTGTTGGGGAGACTATCATTTGAAGAACAAGAGCAAGGAGTTCATCACCAACACGCCATCAATTACCTTTTTGGAGAGTGGTTTCTCCTAGATTGGTTAGGTGTCACTTCGGAGCCTCCGTCAAGATTGTGGAGTTGAACCAAGGAGTTTGTAAGGGAAGGAGATTGCCTACTTCGTGAAGATCTACCCAAGTGAGGCAAGTCCATCATGGGTGATAACCATGGTGGGATAGACAAGGTTGCTTCTTCGTGGATCCTTCTTGGGTGGAGCCCTCCATGGACTCGCACAACCGTTACCCTTCGTGGGTTGAAGTCTCCATCAACATGGATGTACGATAGCACTGCCTATCGGAACCATGCCAAAAATCTCCGTGTCTACATTGCGTTTGCCTTCTCCAAATCCTTCCCTTTATCTTCATATGAAATGTTTTACTTCCCGTTGCTACAATCTTAGAATTGCATGTGTACGTTGATTGCTTGAGTTGTGCTAAGTTGCTAAAATTTTCCAAGACTTAAAATTGGGAAAAGGATAGATTATTATTTGGTCAAGTAGTCTAATCACCCCCCTCTAGACCTACTTTTGATCCGACACACTTCTTTATTAGATGGTGAGATGATGCTCGAGACAAATTTGTTTTTACATGCTCGTTGCTAACGATTTACTATATGACAAACAGTTGACCCACTCAAAAAAGGAATCAAAACCAAAATGAAATATTTCGATTCAATGAAATAACTCATTTACCAGGTCAAAATAGTGAACTAAATCCAGAATTGAACAGCTAATTGAGTAGCATGTTGTATTATAGTAATCCATGAACATGTTTAAAGTCAAATTAATGAACTTGTTTGATACACATATCTCCGTTCATGTGTGGATTGCAAACAACATGTTCTCCATTTAAAATATTTGAATGCAAATTTATATCAAAACATGGTTTATATCAGTCTTTGATGCATAAAATGTGACATCCCTCTCTCCCAAACTCATGTTCTCTCTCTCACCGACAATCTTCAATTCTACCACACGCATCCAAACACAAACCTTGTCGATCCCTCTCCCTGTCTATCTCTCTCTCTATGTGTGTGTGGGGGGGTCTTTCTAGTTCACATGCACACTCCATGTATAGGTCTCTCTGGCACACTATGTATGATTCTCTAGTCCAATGTAAATATCTTCGTTGCACTCATCGTACGCACACAAGTTACCAAGCTCATTTCCCGTAACTCCCTCATGCACCACTCTGCCGTCTCGGAGCTCCTCTCTCTCTCTCTCTCTCTCTCAAACTCTCCATCTCCCTAGGTCACACATACACATGCATATCTCACTCGCACTCGATAGACCCATCTAAAACTCTCTCTCTCTCTCTCCCTTGTTCTCTCTCCATCTCACACGCACACACACACAATCTCACACCTAGCTAAGTATGATTGTCTCTCACTCAATTGTAGGCACACGCAATCCCCTCTATGTATATGACTAATTCTTAGTCTCCATCACAAACATGTGCATTGTCTCTTTCCCTCACTTGGTCTATCTCGATTTCTCTCGGGGCATCTTTCTATCGCATACACACCTCGTCCCTTGATCTCCCTCCCATATAGTCCCCTCACGATCTCGAGGGGATTTCTCTATCACAAACACACCCTCTCTCCCTCCCCATGCATCCATCTTCTCCATGCATCCCTCTCAACCTTTGTCCCTTGTTGGCCAGACCTCTATTGCGCATGTGCTATAGGGGTGTCTCTCCATTGTATACAATCACACACTAGCTATCTTCGTGGATCTCCTCACCTTGCTTTTCTATCTCGGAGATGTATGTGTGATATGTTTGCATAAGAAATGAACACACACACTCTCTCTCTATTTTATTGTTTGTTGTCCCTTTCTCTTTCACACACACACTCTTTTTGCACACTCACCCATTCTCCGTCACACGCACTTGATCTCTCTCGACTTAGGCACTCTCTTCGATCCATAGCATATAGATTTATTGAAAAGTCAAACATCACAAGTTTAACCATGTACATGCAGAAACACATTTACATCTAGAATGGCAAACATATATCATTAGATTCATCATGAGATGTAGTTTCGTATGATGTATCTTTGGTATTGTAGATATAAATAATATTTGCGAAAACCTAGTCAAAGTTTCCAAAGTTTGACTTATACAAAATTTATAGGTACTGCATTATCGAACAGATGATCTCTTTCCCCCTCTTAGCTACCTGACGCACCACTCAGCCGTATCGGGGCTCCTCTATCTCTCTCAAACTTTATATCTCCCTGGTTCACACATACACATATCTCGCTCGCGCTACATAGACCCATCTAACACTCTCCGCCCTTGTTCTCTCTCTATGTGACACGCACCCCCCTAAGTACCATAATCCCTCACTCCATCATAGGCACACACACTACCCCCTAAGTATGACTATCTCTCACTAGCCATCAGGAACACACATATTGTCTCCTTCCATCCATACATCTATCTATCTCTCGGGGTATCTTCTATCACGCACACACCTTGTCACTTGATCTCCCACCCATGTACTCCCATCACGATCTCCAGGGGATCTCTTTGTCACAAACATACACTCTCTCCTCCCCATGTCTGCATTTTCTCCATATGTCTCTCTCGACCTCTCTCCATGTTTGCCAGACCTCTCTTGGCCACGTGCTAGTGGTCTTTCCCTCTCGGTTGCATACAACCACACACTATCTTCTCACCTCGCTTCCGCTATAGAATATGCATATGTGATATGTTTGCATAAGACACACACGCTTTTTCTCTACATTATCGTGTGTTGTCCATGTCTCTTTCACACACACACACACACACTTTTTCACTCACTCTTTCTATTTCACACACTCTCTCTTTCTCTCTCTAGTTAGGTACTCTCTCACGTCCATAAACAAATGGATGTTTTGAAAAGTCAAACCTCAGAAAGTTTGACCTGGTATATGTGGAGAAAAACATTTACATCTGGAACGGTCATTAGATTCATAAAAACATGTACTTCGTTCCTACTATCATTTATCTTTGGTATTGTAGATATAAGTAATTTATTTATAAACTTGGTCAAAGTTTCAAAAGTTTAACTTTAAAAAAATATAGGCACTACATTATCGAACAAAGGGAGTAGCTCTCTCTCTCTCTCTCTACTATCTCTCACGGGCATCCCCTCTCACTCGATCTCTCCATACCGAGGGATTATATGGTCATTGTGTCAGCGTATAGCTCCGTATATTGTTTAGTTGACCGGTTAACCAGTCTACATGATGCCTTGTCAGCTCGTGTTCTCTATCTTCGTGTGTTGGCCCATGTGGCAGTGGGTGAAAATAAGTAAACGAGAGGCCCATCTGACAGGTGGTGAAGTAAACAAAGTTGAAACCACTTGCGGTAGCACCCTGCGCGCTAGTAAATTGAGGGCACACTTCTTTCGTGTGAAGGACGCACTCGTGCACACTTCACCACTGCGCGGCGGCATGCACACAAGGATGCACTCGCGCACACCCAGCACACAATACACACCAGCACACGTGTACACCGGCGTCGCCGCTAGTTGAGATGGATGGCGAGGCAGGCAACAAGCAGAGGCGGCTCGAGCCAAAAACGCATCCGACGAGCCTGGACTTCATCAACAGCCTTCCAAATGACATGTTGCTCGTCAGCATCGGCCTCCTCCCCACCAAATCTACCGTGGGGACAACCCTGCTCTCCCGGCGGTGGCGCCCCCTCTGGTGCCGCGTCCCCCTCAACCTCACCATCGACAGCTGCCTCTGCGACGGGGATTGCAAATGCATGGCCACAGTCTCCAAGATCGTTTTATCGCACCCTGGGCCAGCCAGACACCTTGACATCTGCATGTTCAATACTAACTGCAAGGTCCAAGCCAAGTTTGGCGAGTGGTTCTTATCCCCCGCCCCAGATCAGCTCGAGGAGCCAAGGTTTGAAGCTGGATGATGTCGCTCTCTGCCGCCTGCACTCCGCCTCATGCCAATGCTGCGCCGCTTCAGCTTCAACTCCTGCTATTTTCCCCAGATAAATGTTGCGCCCACCCTTCTGCTCCCTCAACTCAAGCAGCTCGACCTCTTCGACATTGGCATCTCAAAGAAGGCTAGAAGCACCTGCTCCATAGCTTTACTGTGCTCGAGTACCTTCGTCTTCGGCAGATCCACGGGTTCATTAGCCTCCACATGGCCTCGACGAATGTTCGATGGATTTATGTGTCTTGCTGGCCCCGCAACAACACATCAATTGGGAAGAGATCACTCCAGCTATTCCATGTTATGGTCATTGAGAATGCGCCTTTCCTTGAGAGATTGCATGTATCTGATCTAGAAGGTCCAACAAAAATAAGAGTCATTGACGCGCCAAAATTGACAGTGTTGGTGTACTCATCTGCCAAATTCTCCAAACTCTTTATTGGACCTATAATTGTTCAGGGACAACACTCATCTTCTTCTCCGTATTCTTGAAAAATTCATATTTTTAAATTCTTCTTGATGTATTTACGACTGTCATCCAGAAAATGATTCCCACAAGCTTGACCCAGTCTAAGCGCACAGTGAAGATCTTGGCAATAAAATCTGTCGGTCCCAATCTGGATCAAGTTGGTGGATTCCTTACATGTTTTCCATGCACGGAGCAGCTACTCATCGAGGTAAAACTTCTTTGCTATTAGTAAATGGTAATCATAACGTAGCTCATTTTTTTCTTAATTTTCCCAAATTAGAATGACAAGTGTAGTGTTCAAAACTGCATCTACCCACTGCACCGAAACAAATGTTTTTAGTATTTTTTCTCACGTGATCACCTGCATTGATTTTTTGTTGTACGACTAGTAGTCTAGGCTAGTCATAGTGGCAAGTAATTTAGACTAGTAACTCTATGGTTAGCCTAAGAGCAAGTACTACCTCCGTCCTGGTTTACTCTTTTTGTAGTATCAAAATTTGACCATAGATTTAACTAACAAATTGTTAATGCATGTCACTAAAAATTATATCATTGAATTTGTATTTGAACATAATTTCAAATGGTATAATTTTTGGAGACATGCATAGGCATTTTCTTAGGTCAAACTATGGTCAAAATTTTACACTAAATACGAGGTAGTACAAAAGTGGCCTATAACGGCTCTCCACTATGTTGGCCAAAACACGTGCCAAATTCACTTCTGATGCATTTGTCATCGATGCCCTCCATTGCTCACTTGGTGCCCCAATCTGGATCACCTACTTTGCTCCAGTGCCAAATTCACTCACGCAATGAAAAAACACTTGCATGGGAGAGTGAGAGGTCTTAGGCAATAAATAACACTTGTTTGGGAGAGGGAGAGGCTGGTGTAGTTGGTTTGATTGATTTGTTTGTACATGTGGGTCTGTGTGCACAGTGGTGCCAACTCTCTCACATCGCTAGAGCGGTGCCAAAGTCTTTTGATTTGACATCGATGCATATTATGTAGCATACTTTTGAGAAATATGGCATCAACCACATAGTGGAAGGCAATAAATGCCCAAGCTCTTCACGTGCTCCTAGGTACATGAGAGAGAGAGAGAGAGAGTAAAAAAATATCACTAGCCTTAGAGCCAAACCTATAGCCAACCCTATCATATGAGCGAATGGTATTGGTACCTCTTGATGATAGGGCAATCTTATACAGTCAGCTGCCCTCATATGTTCTCTTCCTTTGTAGATAAAAAAGTCCCGAAAGTGAAAAATGTGCTGCACTATGACAATCTCATCGAATGCCTTCATCACCATCTTTGTCACACCCTGATTTTTGGCCCTTTCTTTTTCTTTTGATTTTCTGAGGATTTTGCCTGAGTTTTTTTTTGTGACTATATACTGCAAGGCAACAGCCTCACAGCTCTTTATTCAAAACCATAAAACCAAAGGTTCTCTGTACAACTAAGATCAAAAGAAAAAAAAACAAGAGATACAAAGATAGCTATCATACTTACAAAGAGAATTAGGGTAGAGAAGCTATCCAAGCTAACAGACTGTCCCTATATTTACATTTGATTCTGTGAGCTAATAATGAAATGTCATGCACAAAGTTCCTCCTCCAAGCTCTAAAGGTAGGAGTCTCATTTCTAAAGATTTTGCAATTCCTCTGTGTCCAAATGTTCCAAGCTGCTGTAAAAACTACCTCAGAATAGAAAGGCCTATTGAAGTCCTTCCTAGAAGCTGAAGCCATCATGAAAGTAGACTGGTTGGGTGCTTCTGGCCAGGTAATCCCAAGATAATTCCAAACTCTTTGACTAAAATTGCAACAGAATAAAAGGTGGACTCTATCTTCTTGGAAGGACGCCTGGCACAGGACACAAGTATCATCCTGGATATTCCAATGCCTTCTCTGCATCATATCTCTTGTGTTAAGTCGATCCATCAATAAAAGCCAACCAAAAACCTTGATTTTGAGGGTACAGGAACATTTCCAAATGTACTTGAAAATTGGGTCAATCCTCAAATGAGAGAAGCTGAACTCATAGTATAGCTTAGATTGATACTCTCCAGATTTAGATAGCCATTTCCAAACATCCTTCTCATCTGGGTGCAAGCTGATGGGATGTAGCAGAGTCTATAGCTGAGCTAGTTCCAGATATGCCTCCGAAGAGAAAGGTGGATGAAAACCTTCAATAGCTGACTGGTGGGGAAAAAAGTCCTTGACTGTGATCGTATCATCAATGGCAAATGAATGAAGTAGAGGGAATCGATCCTTAAGAGCAATCATTCTATTATCAATTTGCCAACAATCAAGCCAAAAGACCACAGTGTCTCCAGCATGCACTTTTGGTGTGGCAAGCAAACAGAACTTATCATACAACTTGAGCACATCACGCCACGAAAAGGAGCCACAAAGCTAAGTAACTTGTGGGGGTGATGAATGATAGTAGGAGTCCCAAATAAGATTAACCCACGAGACATCTTTCTTATTGAAGAACTTGAACAGATGCTTGATCAGGACAACCTCATTTTGCACTCCCAAATGAGTGACTCCCAGCCCACCATACTTCTTTGGCTTACAAACCAACTCCCATGCAGCTAGAGATTGTCTAGGAGTTTCAGTATTCCCCCTCCAAAGACACTGCCGTTTAATCCTTTCAATTTTCTTGAGGATACCCTGCGGTATAGATAAGGATCAGAGAAAGTAAATGGGCATGGATGTGAGCGCTGACTGCAGGAGCTGGAGCCTACTACCTTGGTTGAGGAGACAAGAAGTTGCAGATAACCTTCTCTCAATGTGATCAACAAGAGGCAACAGATCGTAGATGGTCGGCCTAGAGGTGCCCATGGGTAAAACAAGATACGTGAAGGGCATTGATCCAACAGAGAAGCCAAGTAAAGCAGCAATACGAACTCCTTCTTCCTTAGACATGTTCATTGGGATTAGGGAGGATTTACTGAAGTTGACCCGCAAACCCGTGGATTCAGCAAAATTGTGTAACATATCCTTGAGAGCCATCAATTGGCTGTCAACCGCAGGCAAAACTATCAGTGTGTCATCCGCATACTGAACAACCAGATAGTCATTAGTCCTAGTTGGGATTGGTAAGCTGAGGATATTACGGCTGCACATGTCATTCACTATAGATTGCAGAAGATCTACCGCAATGACAAAGAGAAGAGGCGATAGAGGATCGCCCTGACGAACACCACACTTGCACTGAAAGTGTTGGCCAGGAACTCCATTTAACAGGACTGCAGAAGAACCAGATGAAAGAAGGTTACTGACCCAACCATTCCAACGATCATCAAAGCCCTTATATTGAAGAATTCTCATAATGGCATCATGCTCAATCGTGTCAAACGCTTTAGTAAAATCCAGCTTCAATAAAACAATGGGCCTCTTTGAAGCTTTGCATTGGTGTATATATTCAAAACACCATGCTAGGCAGTGTTGGATTGAGCGACACTTGAGGAAGCCATATTGGTTTCAATGGATGCATTGGAGAATTACTTTCTGCAATCTATTCGCCAGGAGCTT
This sequence comes from Triticum dicoccoides, assembly GCF_002162155.2. Lineage (NCBI taxonomy): Eukaryota > Viridiplantae > Streptophyta > Magnoliopsida > Poales > Poaceae > Triticum > Triticum dicoccoides. The sequence continues at coordinate 232,566,624 of NC_041381.1, read as the reverse complement.
GGTTAAGAATTTAAGGCAAGTATTGGTTAAAGAGATTGGCCGAAAGTCACCAACAGACTCAGGGTTTAACTTCTTGGGAATGAGGGTAATGAAAGAGGTGTTCAGACATTCCAAACTACATTTTCCCTCATAAAACTCAGTAACCAACTTCATAAAATCTTCCTTAAGAACACTCCAACATCTCTTCAGAAAAAGGCCTGTAAATCCATCCGGTCTAGGAGCACGGTCAGATGGTAAATGTTTAATTACCTCCTCCACTTCATCATCAGTGAATGGCCTGGAAAATCCTCGTGTCCATCGACTCTAGTCAGGAGGCTATTCAGGTCGAAGTTCATTCGAATACCCTTGGCTTGGCCCATGCACTGCTTGAAATCAGACCAAAACATGGAAGCTAACTGATGATGATCAGTGACTCACCTGCATTATTTTTTATGGAGGTGATGGTATTCCTTCGGTATCGTTCTGTAGCCATGGCGTGGAAAAATTTCGTGTTTTCCTCGCCCACTTTGATGGATCTAATGGTACAATGTTGTTTCCTGTAGATAAATTGCAAACGAAGGATATCTTCAAGATGAAGCTTAACGATTTTACGAAAGTTTATCTCAGGCCAAGTGAGCACCTGAAGCTCCTCCAAGCCATCAAAGTGCAGGATCACCTTGTTTCAATCAACAATGAGGGCTTTAACTTTCGAAAGACTTACGTGCCACTTCTTCAGAGCATAATGTAGGGCTTTAAACTTGGCCAAAATTGTACCAGCAATAGAAGATCTCTGAACAGGCATGTTCCAAACTTTAGAGACACAATCAGCAAAACCTGGGAGATTTACCCAATAGTTTTCAAAACAGAAGACTTTGGCTTTCGGGATAGAAGTGGCAACAGAAACCACACAAGGTACATGGTCCGATGCCGTCCGTGCAAGGGGCATGACCATAGTATTAGGGTGATTTGAGGTCCAAGATACCATGGTGAAGAACCAATCAATCTACTCTAGAAGTGGATTTGTTTGCATATTGGACCATGTAAACTGTCTTCCTTTTATTGGTAGTTCCACCAATCCTAGGTGACCAATGATTTCATTAAACAGAAATATATCATTAACATTACCTCCTGGTAGATTACGGTTTTCCAAAGAACGCGTGAAGTTAAAATCACCAAGAAGCAGCCATTTCTCATCAATTTGTATGTTCAGGTTATATAACCACTGAGCAAATTCATCTCTAGCAGGATTCTGACAAGGACCATAAACTGACACTAAAGACCAAACTTCAGAAGTGTGCGCAGATGTAAATTCCACAATGATGCCATAGGAGTGAGCTTCAATTAATTTCCCAGAGAAGAAAGCCGAATTCCAAATAATCAAGAGACCACCAGAAGCCCCAGAAGATGGCATATACACAAAATTATCAAAGCGTCGAGGACAAAATTTCCTAAGAAAATGCTGATCGATATGCATGCATTTAGTTTCTTGCAAACAAACGATAGAGCACACACTTTCCTCTATCTTTTGCTTAACTACAAGTTGCCTCGCTTCAGAGTTAAGGCCACGCACATTCCAACACAGTATCTTCCAGTCTCGAAAGATTGTCTGATTCATTACAAACTAAAGAGAAGAAAAGCAAAAGTAGATCACACAATGACCTACAACATCCACTGAGCAGCATCATAAAGTTCAATATCTGGTAACAAAAGCAAAGACAAGTGGCGATTAAATGGGTTCGCCAGCAACCTAGGTGTGACACGCTTCATTCATCATCAGAATCCTTGGAAGTACTGGCTTCAGAAGGATCAGCTACAAGCCTCTCCGTCGTGATCTTCTCGGGGGCAATCTGCAGGCGATCACCAATGCATTGAAGGTCAGAAATTGCAGTTGGAGGTGGCACAACTGGCTCATCAGGGGCTGATGTAGTCTAGGCCGGTCGGGCACTGGTTTTGCGCTTCTTAGTGCACTTGACAGGTTGTGGGCTGATTGATCCTGGAGGCGCATGACGGAAGCCATCACGCAAGGCACTAAGCCATGCACTACGACGGACTTGGGAATCTAGAAGAATCGTCCCAACAAAAGTAGATTTATGAGTTCTCTTGTTGCTGATAACAGGCATAGCAGAGAATTGGAACTTTTCTAAGATAGGTTCAGACAATTCAGATGGTTCATCGAAGCAGAGGGCGCGAGCAACTGGGCGCTTGACAGGGGGAAGCTGACAGAAAACCTCAGGGGCAGAAGAAGTAGGAAAACTGAGATCTGAACTTCCAAAAGAGAGACTGTGACTCCAAGCATGTTTGATGAAGTTAAACAGAGGCATCTGCAAAGATCGCGGGATGACTGCCGAATCAAAATGTTGCATGTACTTACAGAAAGTATGAGTCCACTGCATCTATGGGGGCAGAACTGGGCAAAAAACCATTATACCTGACCAATATGGAGAACCTGCTGAGCTGGAAGTTGAGCTTCATGATGGAGGGGTGCAATATCAGCAATTTGCATAGCAGCAGGGCCATTGTCATTGTTAACTGAATCATCTGAAACTTGCAGCACCATCGACTCTTGAGACTGAACTTCAACAGGTTCTTTAGGTGCTGCAGCATTGTCCGGGATGACATCATGCTGAACATTATCGTTGTCAACGACAGGCGGAGGCACATCATTCCATCCGAGTTCAGGAAACTCCGGCAATACCCAGTTGTGATTGTTGAAGTGCATCTGGCCAGGGAGGGGATGTGGGTTTCCATAGAGCGGCATTTGATCTTCATCTGCAGGCAACACATCCGCAAAATCCGCAGATAGAACATAAACTAGAGCAGACCATGAAACCCTAGTACCACCAAAATCTCCGAACTCTCGATAAACCACACCTCGAGCCACCATAGAGGGGGCAGGGAAGGACACATATGCCAAAGTCCGCAGCATCAGAGGATCGGCCTGATGCCAATAGTGGAAACAGCCAAAAGTGCTAATCACATCCGCAATATATTGCTTCCTACGATAATCCAGAGGGATTCCCAAGAGCATCACCCAACCTTGGAGAAAACCCTGAATAGCTCTGTAATTTATCCCCTCGTCATGCAGAATAAAACGAACAAAATGACCGTTGCCAAATCAAAGGGTGGATGATCCACCATAATTTGTCTAGAGATTGCACTACGGAATCGGAACAATCCAACTCCCTGGATCCATTGCTGACTCTCAAGAACCTATCTCTCGAACTGATTAACAACAAAGTCACTAACCATGTTACGGTAGAGTTGAATCTCCTCAGGCAGTGGCGTTGGCTCGACGATGCCAATCGCATACTCTTCGTGCCTTCTGTCAGGCGCAGCAGCTGGAGCAAAAAAGGTACGAGGGACATGGAGCGGCCCTCCATCGATGATGTCGAAGCCCGGTGGCACGTACGGCAGAGGGTCCAGCTCAAAGTTGGCCATCTCCGGCGAAGGTGCTGATGGCGAGCGCGGCAATGACGACGGTGTTGTGTTTGGAGGGGATGGCGTATCTGGTTGCAGGGCGGAGGGTGGAGGTGTGGGGGATGGTTGTAATGGTGGTGGTGGCGGAGGCGGAGCTGGATGGGATGGAGGTAATGGGGGTGGCGGAGGTGGAGGCGAAGTAGGCTCTAATGAGGAAGCTAGATGCAACTCGTCGATGGACGTATCAATGGGCAGGCTGCAGCGGTAGGTTGGAGGGAACTCGAGGCGTCAAGTCGTAAAACCGGTGGTGGGCTGTCAGATGGACTCTCAATGACACGCGGGACCCACCTAAAACCTCCTACTGGTGCAGATCCTGTGCAAGATTTTGCCCTGTGGCCTGACCGAAAACAACGGCGACAACGTGTTTGATTGGTGCAACTGGAGGTGATATGTGCCATAGAAAAACAGTTGTTGCATTTCCAGACTTTGAACGCCATTTCATCAACTATAGCAGAAAATCCATCCAAATCCTCAACAGACTGGCCCAAAATCCGGGTCAGCAATAAGTTATGATTCTGATTGACTTGCGATGCATTGGGAGATTCGGCATTAACTGGGTTCTGAGAGCTTACGCATGTCTCAGAAGGTGGGTTGTTGGGCTGGACAGGGACGGTCCTAGATGAAACAATGGTCCAATCAACTACTGATAATCCAGGAGGGTTTGAAATAATCCCAGACCCGCCCAACAGATGCTCCAAAGATTGAGGAACCAGCTCAGGCGAGATTGACGCAGATCGAGCGGGTGGTGGAGGAACCGTACCAAAACAGATCGGCGGAGTGGCCACCGTCCATCAGAGGTCCGGCACTGGAGAAGAACGAATAATGACATGCTCATGATGATTAACAACATAACCTGCATCTTGGACAGCGTCAATGCATGATTGTGTGCTAGGATATTGATAACCCTTGCAGGCAGGATAGTTTTAAAACGTAGCAAATGAAAGTTTCTTCCTGCAACTATTGGCAGACTTCAAAGAAGATTTAACAGGGGGTTTATACATGGCCATCATACACATTGTAGCATGACGTTTTGTAGGACTAACAAAAATCCATTCGGCATCACACTCTTTTCTCCAAATCAAAACCTCATGTCTCCAATTTGGTCCACCATGGCCCCAAAGGTGGAAGAAGCACTTAAAATCCTCACAAGCAAAAGATCGAAGAGCAAGAACGTAGAGACCAACTTTTTTGCATGAAACATGAAAGGAGAATACCTTGTCACATATGATGGAAACCATGAACTCAATCGCTGATCCACCAATAGCGGCCTCAAGAGCTGCTGCAACTGAATCCTCTGATGGGCGGAAATCATGCCTACTAAACGAGACCACCATGATGAAAGGATCCGTCCCATCCGATGGATGAAGCGAGACACCACAAGATCTATAGATCTCATTTGCAAAAACTAGCCCCTTGGAGAAATCCAAGCCAAGGGTAGAACCAGAACCCTGATCCATCAAAGATGGTGAATTCATAGAGAGGAGGAGACGCCGGAGAGGATGAGTGGATTGGTTTGGGAGATTAGTGGCTAGTGGTGAAGATCGCCGGAGAGCCTATTGGCGTGGGTGGAGTGGGGTGGGAGCCATGTTCCTGAGTCCAGTTCCCAATTTATCCTGAGTTTTCTTTTGCCGTGGCTATATGGTCCGGAAACTGAATAAGATGACCTCTTCTTTCTTTCCAGAGTGGCTTGTCATCCTCCAATCCTACCCTAGACCTTGCCATTTTCATCCTAGCCCAAATCCCAATATTCTTTTTATTGGGAATATTCCTTTTTTCTATTTAAGGAATAACCCTGTCTGCCCTAGGTTGTGAAGTGACCTATATTTCGATCACTCAAAAAATTCCCAAATAATTCTCATAAATTGTTTGGGTCATATCTTACTCAAATATGGCAAAACTTTCCATTTCCATGTTTAAAAATAATCCTCAAATAATTATTTTCCTATTCTGCCCTAAATGGCACATTGTGAAGCAAGTGCTAATCACCTTGGCCCAATTGACCTCAAAAATTTTGGACATCTTTTCCTGTAAAAACAATTGCTTTGTTCCAAAATTCAACTTCGTTTGCCTAGCCAAGTTTCCTTAGTGATTTTTCAAAGTTCATGTCTGAGGGAAGCCTTTGTGACGGAAGTACTAGCTAGGGTTATCCCAATGAGTTGAAATTTTGCACATATCATTTCCCTCCTCCAATTTCAGCTCCATCCAATCATCGATGTGAGCACAACTTCAAATCTTTGATTCTGTTAATATTTTCAGGTTGTGAAGCAAGTATATTTTATATTGCTTCATTAATTTTGATAAATTACCAGATTATGCTCCTATCCATATAACACCTCTCCACCAAATTTGGGATTATTTCCTCAAGTCTTTTTCCCTCCAAAATTATTGCAAGTTTCTGGTCAGTGGGGATGTTTGAGAACCAAGTACTATTTTAGCATGTCCAATTGGTATGAAACTTTTACAACATCTTCATATGTCCAAATAACCCTGCCTTGCCAAATTTGAGCTCAAGTTGATACTCCATATGAGTGCTTCTTCATGATCTTGTTTCTGGACCAAATTATGCAGTTGTGAAGCAACTGTATTGATCCATTTCCCCTCAAAACTCCCGGGATTGTAGTCCCTCTTATCCTAAACCTCCCAGACATCGTATTTGGCACTTAGCATCTCTCTGTTGATCACAGTGACCTGATCAAGTTTGCTACAGCAAACTTGCATTGATGACACACATCAATCTTTCATTTCTTTTGATGATCTATCACTTGACACAGTCTCTCTGATGGAAGGACTACACACTAGACATGAATTGCCTGCCGCTCAAGTCCCCTCCATGCGAGCCTGCGCGGTGTCCACTGTTTTGGCATGACATCTTCAGGCTCGTGCGCCACTGTCCTCTTCTCCCTCTCTCTGCTCGTCGTCGCAGCGCGCCCATGAATGTCTAGCTCCTTCCCCGCGTTTTCGTCGTTCTCCTGGAGCCATCTCCCCCTCCTTTTGCTTCCCCGACGACCCGTCCCCGTCGAAAAACAGTGTGCGCCCATGAGTACCAACATCTTCCACCTGGGTGTCCTCTTCCTCCTCTAGTCCCCGAGCTCTGCTTGTCTTGGTGACCTCTGCGGCTCGTCCGTTCCCTCCCTCGTTATGTTCCCGCGCCTCCCCGTGATCGATGAGCTCATCAGAGCCTCGACTGGGCGTGCCCGGTGACACTCGTCCACTGTCTCCCTCGCCCGCCTATTTAAACCCCTCCCCGCGGTCTCCTGAGCACTCCATCGCCCTTCCCTCACTCCCAAGACCCAGCCCCACTTCTTCCCCGAGCTCGAGGAGCTCCCGTTGCCCTCCATTGCCGCCATGGCCGAGGTGCTCCGGCTAAATTCGGTTAAAGCCTAGCCCCTCCCGCCTTTCCACCACCTCCAGAAGCCCTCCACCACCCCCTGGAGCCACCCAGCATCTCTTCCCCTCCTCCGGTGGCCTCTGGCCACGGGCCCTGCCATGACTGTCGGTGTAAAAACTGGCGGATCTCAGGTAGGGGGTCCCAAACTATGCGTCTAAGGCTAATGGCAACAGGAGGCGGGGGACACAATGTTTACCCAGGTTCGGGCCCTCTCGATGGAGGTAATACCCTACTTGCTGCTTGATTTATCTTGAGGATATGAGTATTACAAGAGTTGATCTACCACGAGATCGGAGAGACTAAACCCTAGAAGCTAGCCTATGGTTATGATTATTCTGGTCCTACGGACTAAACCCTACGGTGTATATAGACACGGGAGGGGGCTAGGGTTACACAGAGTCGGTTACAGAGAAAGGAATCTTCATATCTTAACCACCAAGGTTGCCTTCCACGCAAAGGAGAGTACCATCCGGACACGGGACGAAGTCTTCTATCTTGTATGTTCATAGTCCAACAATATGGCATACTCATATAGCCCGTCTGTCCGAGGACCCCTTAATCCAGGACTCCCTCAATAGCCCCTGAACCAGGCTTCAATCACGACGAGTCCGGCGCACAAATTGTCTTCGGCATTGCAAGGCGGGTTCCTCCACCGAATACTTCAAAGTAGATATCAAACATAAGAATCGTGTCCGGCTCTGCAAAAAAATCCCATATACCACCATGGAGATCATAACGTTCTCACGGGTCCCATCCGCTGACAGTTCTGACGACACGAGATTACATCATCATCCAGCCATTATTTCGAATTGTTTTTCCGGCCTGCTGCTCCATGCTTCACGAGGCGGTTTTATTGGCACGTCTTGTCAAAGCGAAGATCGTGCCCCCTTATTACAGGATTCTCATCAACATGGCGTGGGTAACCCAATCGTCCTGTTGGTATGATTCCTTGGGGATAAGCATGTTTTAAGGCCGCATAGGGGACGTTTGCTATTCGTCATCTTTATAAGGAGGCCGAGACCCGCTTTTCCCCTCTACGCTACTCCCTCCTCCTCCCACCTCGAGTTCCAACACCCGAAGCTTTAACCAGTCGCTTTGATCCTTAGGCCATGTCCGGATCCAGCTCTTACGGCCGGTGGACGGCTTCCTCTATCACCAAGGAGGATATCGCGAAGCTCAGGGAGGCGAGGTACTTGACCGCGGAAATCCTTCACAAGCTTCCAGCACAAGGGCAGGTTATCCCTACCCCTAGGCCTAATGAGAGGGTCGTATTTATCCCTCACTTCCTTCGGGGGCTAGGTTTCTCCCTCACTCCTTTTGTTCGAGGGCTCATGTTTTACTACGGACTAGATTTTCATGATCTAACTCCGGACTCCCTCCTTCATATCTCATCATTCATCATCGTATGTGAGACTTCCTCCGTATCTCTCCATACTTTGGCTTGTGGCTCAAGACCTTTGATGTAAGGCCGAGGATAATAGATGGGAGACATGCAGAGTGCGGAGGTGCTCTGATAAGAAAATTGGCCGACGCCGTCTAGCCAAAGGGTTCCTACACCGCAACTTCTGGACTATGGCAATGGGAGTGGTTATATATCACGGAGCCCCATGGTACCAAGTGGGTGGCTTCACCCACCTTTCGATCCGGCCCTCCGCCACAACTTGCATCGTGGATTAACAAGGGGTTGGATTGGGGGTCGCTAGATGAAGTTCAAATACTGCAAAGCCGCATTCGATACCTTATTAAGAAGGACATTGATCTCGTCAAGGTAATTCAAGTTATGTTAGTCCGTCGGATCTTGCCATGCCAGCGTCGACCTCTCCGTGTGTGGGAATTCAATCAGGAAGGACCACGAACCATCCAGCGGTTCTTCAGCACAATGCTCAAAGGGATGTATGAATTAGTCTTCGGATCACGAAAAAGGTGTCCGGACACCACAGAGGACGCAGGCCTCGACTGCAACCATCCGGATTCCCCAGTAATTACTCTATTTCCGAACACGTTTTTGGTTTTAAGTTCCTCATAACAAAAGTGAGAAAGACATACTCTGTCAGGGCTGGGTAAGAAGGCGGAGAGGATTAGGTGTTCGGCCCCTCTTCCCGAAAACTCAGCGGACCCAGTGTTAACCAGGATGCTGGCCCTGGCACCATATCAAGTGCCGTTGAGGGAAGGAAAGGAGCGGTGTGGAGAGGCCCAAAGCAGCCTCCATAACGGAGGTGCGTCACGCACCATATCCGAGGAAGTCAGAATTCCTGTGCCGGAGGGTGAACGGGGAGGAGAATCTAACATTCCCTCCCCCTACGGGTAGAAAAAAGCCGCTCCCGAAGACCTGGAGGCCGAGGCTTCCAAGCGAGGGAAGTAATCCCTATCACGGGGCCCAAATTTCTGAGGCGATATTGCCGCACAGTGCCCACCAAGGGGCCGCCTTTAGCAGAACCGTAAGTGAACAAAGGTGCTTAATAAGCATGCCCCGTTCTTTTCTCGTTTCTGAGGGTAACATTTTAAAACGTATGTTTTGCAGTTCAGCCCATATCCTCCCTCAACAATCTTTATCTTCGGGGGATCTTCTTCCAGAGATGATGGAGAGCGAAACGCCGCCTCATACTTCCCCGCCCCATAAGGCGGACGAACCCGGGGTGTCATCTCGGAGGATCTCTCCTGACCCGCGAAGGAGTGCCAGGCTAGAAGATGACTCTTCAGTCGCCCGAGGTCCGGGGTGTTCAGCTCCTAAAGAGACCAAAAAAGTCGCGGACCAACCGATATACAGCCGAACGTATGGACGGGTCTTCTTTGGCAAGTGTCTATCTCAGAGGAACATTGTACCTTGATGGGTACGGTGATTGATTGAATTTCGTCTGCAAAAAGTGGATTGAATGAAGCCTTTATGAGCCTGCTAAGAGGCTTTGAGGAATGTAATTTAACCTCTTGTTCTGTACCGTAAACGCGATGTGCACTATGTATAGATAGTAGCCCCTGAGACTCTGGTTATCCTGCGAATGAGACGATCAGAGGATCAATATGCCCAGGTAATAATTTTGCTAATTTGTACACAGGCGGCTGCCACACCGACCGCTGCCCGGGCTGCCCAATTTGCCGAACTAAAGCGGCAACTTGATGTGGCGGATGATGACATCACGCTCGTGAACAAGCGGCTTGACGAGGCGCAAGGTATGTCTTTTGGGTGGCCAGTGAATATAAATAGGAGCATGATGATGGAATTTATAGTATGATTGACTGCAGATGGTGTTGTCGCCGTGGAGACCCTTCGGGCTGAGCTTGCCCGGGCCAAGGAGCAAGCCATGATAAGCAATGCGGCTCCCGAGAAGGCAGATGGTGAATTAAAAGCCGAACGGGCTGCTCATGGCCTGAGTAAGGAGAAAATATCCAGCATGGCGCTTGAGCTGAGGGATGCCGCTAGCCGATATGCGCTTCTCGAGAAAGAGACCAAAGAAAAAGCGGCTGACCTTGAGAAGGCCTTACAAACGGCAAAGGAAACGCGGTCAGAGGCCAGAGCGGCACGGGAGGAAATCCGGCAAGCTGGGGAGATCACGGCTGGGAAGCCATTTTTATTACGAACTAAGTTCGGCGATACGAAGTATGCCCCGCTTGATCAGATGTGGAGTTCTCCGGATGCATATTTGGACTTGGCGAAGAGTGCTTCTGATGCGACGCAGTTTTTCCAGACCCAAGAAGGCCATGAAGCAGAACGGCTTTTCTGGTCGCAGTTTAGCATGCCGAAGCGTCCGCTGCTATTGAATGAGCAGATGGCTGAATGGGCGGAACTCCATAGGATATCCAGCCTTGCCATGAAGGCTGTCGTGGACCAGCTGTGGCCTGGGGGACCAACTGTGAATAGTTATTTTGGTTTAGTGTAGCAACTTGTTTGTGCGGTGTCGCATATCGATGCTATCAAGCGGTCAACATGCATAGAAGGTGCATGGATGGCCCTTGCCCGTGTGAAGACGTATTGGGCGAAGATGAATCCACCGATATTGCAAGAGGGGGTCTGCCTAGGGGTCAGGACACACCGGATCAATATTTTGAAGAAGTATTAGAGGCTGCCCGCTTGATAGAGGGTCACTGCTCAAAAACGTTATGTTCAAGTAGTGTGTATCCGAATTGTAAAAACAATGATTGTGATGATGAAGGTTGTGTTTATACTTTTGCCTGTAAAGTATTTTAGTGCCTCCTGTGCGGCCGGATATGTATATGTGTATATAACCTAAAAGTTTGCAGTCGTCGGCTTTAGCCCCCTCGCGTATAACACGGGGGTGTTCGAAAAAGCACTTTATCACACTTGACCCAACGTCTTGGTCCATTAAGGAGGTGTTAGTGCGGCGAACTAGGCAATTGGACTATAGAGCTTTAACAGTTTCACTTAGCCATGGGAGTTTGACGGTGGGGCTACTATATAGCCCCTGGTATGCCCGCGCTTATCTGAATACGGTGTGTTTACATACATGACCAGGAAACCGGTCCTTCGTTAATGCGGAGGAATCGCAAAGATTCCACTGAGTCATCAAGTGGTTGACAAGCTCTCGCCTTATCATGACAGTCTGGATGAACCAGGGCACAATCGCAGTAGTTCTCATTTGGCCGCCTTAGCCGATAGAACGGAACATAAGGTAGCAAACACAGGAGCCGGGAAAACCCAACTATTGACCCAAGACATGATTCGGAGCTGATGCATATAAGGCCAAAACTCGCGAGGCCGAACACTCCCGAGGGTATTCAGACTTTTCAGTATATACAGGGATGAGTATAGCTCCTGGTAATGAACCCTGAATTCAAGGCATGTGCTACGACCCAGCGTGAGGAGAGACCACCGGTGGTGAGAATATAGTTCTCAAAGTACACAGCTCGCTTCTTCTATAACATCCATTTTTGTACGGCGAATCGTAAGTTCGCGAGTACTGCCGATAGCTTTCCCGGGTGTTTTATATGCCAGGAGGGTATGAAACAACAAGAGATAATAATAAGAAAAAAGGTTTACATAGGGTCTTAATCTAGATAGAAACCTTGAGACGGGCCCCTGCTGCACATTTGCGCCTTTGTCTCCGTTGTGCAATGTCCTTGAAGGGTATATCATGATGGCCTATCTGTAAAAAGAAAAAGAACTAGGTGAAAGAATCTGGTACGGCCATGGGTACAGTTTGTTAGTTTTGATGAACCGTGAATTGCAGCTTCCTGAGTCCGAATAGGGTCAAGCCAAACTATAGACTTCTTACGTGGAGGGTGCCCCTAGCGCTACCCAAGGAATTATGAGTGTATATTTATGTATACAGGAAAATATGTACGGTCTTCTTATGGGGCGATCTGTAGCGGCAGGGCTGTCAAACGAGCGCAGGTTTATCTGAGCTTTTACACGTGGGTGTGCAGCAAACATGTTTGACTATGTCCGCGGTCTTGAGGACCAATGAGCTATTCAGCTTAAAAGGGCCGCTTCGAGCTTCGGCTATGAGGGTCGCTGTGTATTCTTTTGTACAAAGAGAGCGCTGTGTACTTCCGCTCACCGTGATAACGCCACGCGGCCCAGGCATCTTGAGCTTAAGATAAGCGTAGTGCAGGACTGCGATGAAACGGTCAAAGGCCGTTCGTCCGAGTAGTGCGTGATAGCCACTTCGGAATGGATCAATGTCGAAGATTAGCTCCTCGCTTCTAAAGTTGCCGGGAGAGCCGAAGACGACGTCCAGTGTTAGGATGCCTGTGCAGCGTGCCTCTACGCCTGGTATTACTCCTTTAAAGGTAGTGCTACTTTGCTTCATTCTTGACGGGTCTATCCCCATCTTACGGACAGTGTCCTGATATGTCAGGTTGACTACTGCCGCCATCCATGACGACTCAGGTGAGATGATATCCGTCGATTATTGGGTCGAGCACTAAGGCAGCCGAGCCCCCGTGACAGATACTAGTTGGATGATCCATGCGATCGAAGGTGATCGAACAGGTCGACCATGGGTTAAATTTGGGGGCGACAAGCTCTATAGCATACACGTCTCGGAGTGCGCATTTGCGCTCCCTCTTTAGGATATGAGTGACATAAATCATGTTCACTGTTTTGACCTCCGGTGGAAATTTCTTCTGTCCCCCCGTATTCGGCTGGCGAGATTCGTCCTCGTCTTTGCTTTGCGGCCCCTTCCCCTTGTGTTCATCGTTGAGCTTGCCGGCTTGCTTGAAGACCCAACATTCTCTGTTGGTATGATTGGCTGGTTGGTCAGGGGTCCCGTGAATCTGGCAGGACCTTTCGAGAATTTTATCTAGGCTAGATGGACCATCTCTGCTACCTTTAAATGACTTTTTCTGTTGACCGGGTCTGGAGCCCCTGAATCCGGCATTTACTGCTGTATTGTCCGTGCTTTCTCCTTTGTTCCGACGTTTTTTTTATTGCGTCGTGGCTTTCCATTGCCGTCCCTTACTTCAGATGTGACAGGATCGCTGGTGCTGCTACGGGCCAACCAGTTGTCCTCTCCCGCACAAAAGTGGGTAATTAGTGTAGTTAAGGCTGCCATTGTCCTTGGCTTTCCCTGGCCTAGGTGTCTGGACAGCCATTCATACTGAACACTGTGTTTGAAAGATGCTAAGGCTTTGGCGTCCGGACAGTCGACGATTTGGTTTTTCTTAGTGTGAAATCGGTTCCAAAGCTTAGGGGCTGACTCTCCGGGTTGTTGGGTTATGTGACTTGGATCGTCTGCATCTGGATGCCGGACATAGGTCCCTTGGAAATTGGCCCTGAAAGCGTCCTCAAGTTCCTCCCAGCTTCCGATGGAATTTTCAGGGAGGCTTTTCAGCCAGTGCCGAGCTGGTCCCTTTAGCTTGAGGGGTAGGTATTTGATGGCGTGGAGATCATCTCCACGAGCCATGTGGATGTGAAGAATAAAGTCTTATATTTAGACCGCAGGGTCTGTCGTTCTGTTGTATGCCTCGATATTCACGGTTTTAAACCCCTCTAGAAATTTATGATCCAGCACCTCATCGGTGAAGCACGAGGGGTGTGCGGCACCCCTGTATTTGGCTGTGTCCCAGCACGGACCAGACGGTTGCGGTGTGTGGTGTTGGTTCCGAACTGGTAAGTTACCTGTATATTTATTTTGATGGCCCTGATCCTGTGTGGAAACGCGTTCCCTGTATCCATAAATGGACCTGGTTCTCCCAGCCCTTTTGTCCAGTTCTTCACGTAAATCGTGTTTCTGGTTCTGGGTTGCGACCTCCTTTCCTTTATGGGGAGAGGGTGCGGTTTTGTGTGCAGCGTTATTAGCCGCTTTGTCTCGGCTACGAGGTGGTCGACCAGGTTGATCGGCCATATTGTTATTCGGAAGAATAGGCCCAATGGCATCGTCGTCGAATTTGGGCACCAGTTTACGTTTGGGGTAGCTATTTGTTTGATGTTTACCGCCGTATTTTTCCTCAGTGTCAAACACTTCATTCCATTTATCATTGAGCGTATCTTGTGCGGCTTCAAGCCGTTGCTTCTGCTTTTTCAAGCTCCTTGCGGTGGCAATAACTCTTTGGTGGAGGTGCTCTTGTTCCAATTGTTCTTCCGGGACGATTAATGCATCGTCACCCCGACTGCTCTCCTCTTCAGAGACATGTTGGTAATTGGACTCTTCAGCATCGCTGTGATCGGATAGGGGGCCCGGACTATGTTTGCCATCCCTTTGCTCGTCTAGCTCCATTACTGGGTCTGTGGTTTCTTTATTGTCTTCGGCGTCATCCGAGGTATTATTCCCTCTTGTGCCAGTATCACTATTTTTACCATGGCGTGGTTTCAAGCGGCGCCGCTGACGTCGGCACTTTGGCTACTTTCCAGGAGTTTTATGGTCGACTGGGTCCTTTATGTCATCGCCGTTGTATTCTTTGGGTGTATCCACCATGTATATGCCGTATGAAGAGGTGGTTGTCCAGCGCCCTGTGGGCGTTGGTTCCCGCTCTTCTCCGGCATCGTCGTCCATACCGTCGATGTCTTCGGAATTGAAGTCAAGCATGTTGGTCAAATCGTCGACAGTGGCTATCAAGTGGGTGGTGGGTGGGTAACGAAGTTCTTCGTCGTCCGCTTCCCACTCAAGTCGGACATAGTTCGGTCAAGAATCTCCTGACAAGGAGAGGGAATTTAATGAGTTTAACACATCACCTAAGGGTGAGAGTTGGAGGATGTCCGCGGAACTGAACTCTAAGATCGGTGCCTAGTCGGATTCGATGGGTGCGGATACACGCGGTTCAGAGCCTATGGCTGGAGACGAGTCCGAGGTTCCGATGACGCAGGCCTCGTTGGAGGTCAAATCTATGTTCGGCTCTAGCACCGCTGAGTCTGCGGCTTCTGGGGCGAGGTCGAGCCTCCTATCCTCGGATGGCGCTCTCTACTTTGGATCTAGGGCCAGTGCGATCATAGGCGCAATCTCCAACTCATAGTCTGATGATAGATTTAGGTCATATCTATCATGGTGGTGGTGTGCGGCTGTCATGGGCTCGAATCCGTCGAAGATCAAGTCTCCGCGGATATCGGCAGTGTACTTCAAGCTTCCAAACCTGACCTGATGGCCAGGGGCATAGCTATCGATCTGCTCCAGATGGCCAAGCAAGTTGGCCCGCAGTGCGAAGCCGCCGAATATGAAGATCTGTCCGGGGAGAAAAACTTCACCCTGGACGGTGTTGTTGTAGATGATGGAAGGAGCCATCAAGCCTTATGGTGGCAACACAGTGGAACTCTCAATGAAAGCACCAATGTCGGTGTCAAAACCGGCGGATCTCGGGTAGGGGGTCCCGAACTGTGCATCTAAGGCTAATGGTAACAGGAGGAGGGGGACACAATGTTTACCCAGGTTCGGGCCCTCTCGATGGAGGTAATACCCTACTTCCTGCTTGATTGATCCTGATGATGTGAGTATTACAAGAGTTGATCTTCCATGAGATCGGAGAGGCTAAACCCTAGAAGCTAGCCTATGGTTATGATTGTTCTTGTCCTACGGACTAAACCCTCTGGTTTATATAGACACTAGAGGGGGCTAGGGTTACACAGAGTCGGTTACAGAGAAAGGAATCTTCATAACTTAACCACCAAGCTTGCCTTCCACGCAAAGGAGAGTCCCATCCAGACATGGGACGAAGTCTTCTATCTTGTACCTTCATAGTCCAACAATCCGGCATACGCATATAGTTCGGCTGTCCGAGGACCCCTTAATCTAGGAATCCCTCAACGGCCAGAGACGATGTCCGCCCCGGCTAGAGATGTGCATGTTTGCTTCATCCTCGAAGCCCATGCACCCCAGGGATGGATGCGCCTCTCCTCCCCAAGCTCTTCGGTGTGCCGGGTGCCGTGAGAGGTGGTCGGAGCTGGCCGGGCGAGCTCCGGCGCCGCGCGCCTCTCTCTGCCTCCGTCGGGCACTGGAGGAAGAAGAGGAAGAAGGCCCCTGCCAGCCGACCCCACCTCGTTTGGACCCCATGAGTCAGCCGCACGGGCGTTTATCCCGTTTGCTAGCATGGATAAGTGGCCGCGCCCTCTCGTGAAGTTCGTTATCTTGTGAGTAAAGGGTAATCTCAGCTCTTATGTTTTCTTCTTCTGAAAGCGTATTCTATCTCTTCTTCTGGCGAAGTATGCTTTCCTTTACTGAAGGCGTATTCTCTCTCTGTTTTAGCACGGAATATGTCATGGAATTAACACGTCAGATGTCCTTGGTGTCAGGACTTAGTCGCGAGGCCAACGCATCTATGTGGTAGCTTGAGAGGGGTTGAGCGGAATCGAGAGACGCAACACAAGACAAGGATTTAGACAGCTTCGGGCCCCGGGAAACATCATCCAGTAAAAACCCTACATGCTGTTTGAGGCTAGGTCTCATTATCATCATGAGGGAGTCGCCGTAAACCGGCTCTCCTCTTTGTGTCTATCCCTAAGATTGTTTCTTCTTGCTTGTAGCTTCTCCCTCTTTGGGGAGCCCTGCCCCTCCTTACATATGTTGAAGGGGCGGGTTACATGTGGAGTCCTATTAGGATTAGGACTAGTCTATCTCTAATACAAACCGGATACAAGTCCAGGTCTTAACTCCTCGTAAGACAAATATTCCTTATGCCTTTCCTCTTAAACCGGCCCACCATAGTATGAACCGGCCTTCATGAACCGCCTGTTGGGCCACCAGGTCTTGTCGCTCCTCGCACCCGCCTGCCGGATTACCAATGAGTCGTGAACCGCCAGGTCCAAACGGGTCGCCCGGTGAATCGCCAAGTGCCAGCGGGGTCTTCAGATAAACCGCCAAGTCCGGCCGGGTTAAACTTCCGGCCTGTTTACGCCGCGGGGTATATCCCCGACATTAGCCCCCAAGTTTAGCTTGGATTTATCCATGGTAAACTTATGCTGCAAAATAAACACCAGAACAAATTTGGCAAATTGTGCTCCGGGTTAAGAATTCTTGTAGACCGGCACCTGATCATTCCTAAGTCCTTTGTCATTTCCTCCTTCTAGAAAATCCGGCTCAATAACCAGCTTCATGCCCAAATTGCTGATGTTGGCTTCTTATAGAAAAAATATTGTGAAGAATAATCCACTTGAGTCGGCTTCCAAAGCGCCGGTTTAAGAAATATTGGTCTTGAAATACTCATCTGATATTCAACCGGTTTGAAGATGCAGAACTTGCCAGTTTTATCATTGCCAAAGACTATCGGGTTGCAGCCACAGGGTCATAATGATTGGTGACGCCGGTTCAACCTAGTTTGCTCAATCAGAGAATTTGAAAATATTTCTTCGGTAATAATATAATACCTGTAGCCCCCAGGTATTTAAGCAGAACAAAGTGGTGGCTTAAGACTTTGCTTCAATATAAATACTGCCACTTTTAAAGAAATCCATGTTGTTCATCCCAGTGACTATTAAAAACTGAATACTCCATACTATGTAGCCCCCAAGTGTTGGGTTGTCATGCTTGCAGCAACCTGGGACTTGTAATTGTCTTATACTCATAAAAACTTCAACCAGTGTAGCCCCCAAGGGCCGGGTCATTATGCAATAATGAGCAGGGACTTTGTAGGTATAATCATGTAGATTTGAGCAATGATGTGTAGCCCCCATCATGGAACTTGAATCCACGTCCACAAGGTTAAGAGCCTTGTGCTTTACCAACTAAGCAGTGGACCCTTCAATATAATGAATAAAAAGCTTTTGTACCTTCAACTGTTGACAGGAGCAATTGGTAGCCCCCAAGGGCCGACTCCTTATAATGTGATGAGTCGGGTCTTCAATAATATGAGCAGAAAATTACTTTGCATTAGCCCCCAAGTGTCATGGTGCATGCTTGCAGCGACATGAGACTTGCATATTTGATGTAATCTCAACTTTAATAATGTAGCCCCCAAGTGCCGGGTTGTAAGCCTGCAGCAACTCGGGACCATTCCTTCAATTGTAGAATAAATTATATCCATTGATAATATGATAGCCATTGCGCTAAAGCGACTTTGAAAACCTTAATCATAATACTGGTTATTGATAACCATAATGGAAACCCAGCCATGTTGGCTATTCAAAATAATATAATCCAGTATGAAAAATTCATCCAATATCATAATGAAAATTCAGCCAAGTTTGGCTATTTGAATAATATAACCCAATCATTTATAAGCGCATGATTCCAATGGCGCAATCCAAATATATACTAACGACGTATAGTCCAAAGCCAGGCCGGTTTAATAAACACCGGATAATTTTTCATCATATACTGGCGACTTATCGTCTTAAAGCCAGGCCGGTTTAACAAACACCGGATAATTTATCATCATACTGGCGAAACATAGTCGAAAGCCAGGCCGGTTTAATAAACGTCAGTGATTTATAATCATGCTTTATTCAACCTGTTTCTGTATACAACAAGTTTAAAGTGTCCTAGCGGTTTACCACCGGACGGGTCAAGAATAATCAAATTTGAAATATATCATACCTGTGATATTGAATCATATTGCTGGTTTTACCAACTTTTTGTAGTAAGAGTGATAACCCCAATCTTGAGTAATGATAACTCCTTTCGTACTGTGCCGGTTGATGATAAACCGTACCGGGTTGTGATAAACACCGGCTTAACCATATATAATACTGGCGACTCGTAGTCAAACCAGACCGGGCGGATAGTCTCCGGATTATGATTTGATCATGTACTAACAATTTGTAATTGAAAGTCAAGCCGAGTTAATGAACACCGGTTTACTCCATAATAAGATGGTAAGATAAAATCAAACCGGGCAGATAGTCTCCGGATTAACAATGTCAGTTTAAAAACCGCAACAAAAATCAAATAACAGTTATGAAAAGATATGGAAGCAAAGGCAATGATAAAAACCGTTTGCAAAAACATGCTTTACTGAGCTGATCAGATGGTGTTACCATGGTCGGACAGGACCAAGCCCCCAATAGGAGTGACAATGGTTCAAGTCAGCCAGGTCCCCAACTGAAACCGTGGCATTATGCCGATCAAGTGGCGTGGCAATGGTTCGGGTTCGACCAAGCCCCCAATTGACTCTATGGCCTTAGGCCGATCAAGAGGCGTGACTGGTTCAAACTTGACCATGTCCCCAAGTGATCTGGTGGCTTTCGCCTATCAAGAGGTGTTGCATTGGTTCGGACACGACCAAGGCCCCAAGTGATATCACAAAGCTTTTTTGAAAAGCAAATTTCAAGGGGTAAACCGGAGGCCGCTTTAAAACAGAACCACTCCATGTAACCACGCATGATGTAAAAAAGAACAAAGACCCCGCTTTATGAAGCAGAAGTCCCCATGTGATCAATAATATGTTAGGCCAATAAGGCAGGATACTCGTGTTTGAACCGCGTATCATGGCAGCAGGTCCTCTTCGGTAATTTTTAACTTTTTTGCAAGAGATAAATTCTTCTTGAACCGGGATCTTGAACCGGATATTGAGAGCTTCAAAGCTTTGTGGGAGACAAATTTACCTTGATCCGGATGTTGAACCGGTTTTGAGAGCTTCAAAGCTTTGCGGGAGAAAGATGTCTCTTGAACTAGATTTTAAACCGGAATTTTCATCAGTATGGTAGTGTCCTCCGGAACCGGGTTATCATCCCCTCCCATGACCCGGAGTTCCCAAGTCATGTCACTGTAGCCCCCGAGTTTTAAGACTACTCGAGGAGTTGGCTTGAGACTCTCCATATTTGACCGTGATATAAACTGGTATGAGTCATTCAACATCTCAGTGACATAACTTATCCTGCACTGGTGAACTTGCAAGCCAGAGTAATTGCTCTTTTAAAGAAAGCAATATAATATAAAATATACTGGATGGATTTCACCTGATGTGTTGAGCCGGAATTAATCCATCGCAGAGTTGATGATCACTGCGGTAAGGTTGAAAACAATCATGGCCGAGTCAGCCGCGGCAGCAAGGCAGATGAACCGGCCGCGGCAATGTAAATCGGTGCGGACGAGTAAGTTGTCTCCGCATTATAAACCGGCTCTGACGGGAGTTATTCGCGTGTGTTGATGTAGCAGGGGCAACGACTTGCGCATGTATCCGTCAAGCAGCACGGCACAAACGCGGTAGTACAAAAATATCAGCGCATGCCCCTTTGCAACACCTTTGAAATGAATAATGGCCCTGCGAAAAAATACCACATACCAGAGTAATTATTCTCAAACAAAGTATGTGCCGATAAAATATATAGGGGATAACACCTGATTCGCCTGGACAACAGACGAGTCGACCGTGGCATTGTAAGCCGACGCGGACGGGCGACCCGGCCGTAGACGCGGACAGATGTAAACCAAACAGCGGGGGCGGCGATTTGCACATGTATCTGTCGAGCAGCATGGCCCGGAGGTACGCCAGTGCAAAATTATACTGGCAGGCGCTTCATATCCGCGGTATAATGGCATAAATTTGTTGTCTGTATAAAAATATTACAGGGCAAAGTAATTGCTCTTTGACAAAAAATAATAAGCGTTAATAAGATAAATTTGGATGGATGTTTGTGAACGACAAATGATCTGTACGTGGACACTGATTAGCCTCTATCTGATCTGATATGGCCTTTGCCTCACGTATCCTTCTCTTAACTTTCCTTTTCCTTTCTTTTGATTTCCATATGGGCGTAGAGTAACAGTACTTGGTTTCAATGACAACAACTCCGTGGTCACGTCTCTCCGTTTCCGGGTCGCAGCCTTCTCTTAACCTCTTTTTTTTCAAACTTGGGCGGCCCATGACCCACTCTGCCTTTGTAGAAAACTCCGCTAGTAAGGAGGATCGCTCTGTCCGTGTTGGACACCGGCGGGTCAAGCTGGCTCTCAAACGCCACCCGTGGTGGACTCTGGCGGAAAAATCTTCTTGTATAGTATTCCATCTCCAGTAGATTTTACCGATGTACTGAGCTCTTGCCTGTATCGCGGCCGGTCGTCGAATAAAATAGCAGTCGGTCCCGCTTGATGGAAAGGGCTTCACATGAGTAGTGCTAGTTGCCGGTTTGATAAAAGCAGCGATTAAAAAACGAATTTGGACCTTGTTGTATAGATTATTCCTTTCCAAAATCTGAGTCTTTACATGGATAATACTCTGGTATTTGGTGGACCCTTTATGCAAACAGTAGCAGAGGAGTAATACTCGGGGTTGTCCGCTGTGGCAGACCGATCCTAGTTGGTTTCTCCACCACAATGATCTCCCTTTTTTTTCAAGTATATGCAAGTAGCATAGCAGATCGCCTTTGGTCCGCCTCCAGCCACCGGTTTGGAATTTCTCGGGAAATTGAAACATACATGGACTGCAACTACACGGATACGTGAGTCAGACAGTCAAGATCAGTAGCAGCCAGACCCGGTCACTGAATCTGCGGCAAATATCCGTGATGATTTCGGTGAAAAACCTTCCGTCGAACTTGGCTGATTCTGAATTTGGACGGATCATATGAACAGCAGATGCACACATAAATGAAACTCTAATTTCCTTTGACTTGTCCGCTGTGTCCAGGGTTGTCATGCCGGGTTATCCAACGCGATTGTTCCGTGCCGGCTTTTCTTCCATGCGAACTTCTTGATCCCTGGAGGAAATCCCTTCAAGAACTCATCACCACCGTGCGCAGGCCCCACGGTGGGCGCCAACTGTCGTGGAATTAACACGTCAGATGTCCTTGGTGTCAGGACTTAGTCGCGAGGCCAAAGCATCTATGTGGTAGCTTGAGAGGGGTTGAGCGGAAACGAGAGACTCAACACAAGACAAGGATTTAGACAGCTTCGGGCCCCGGGAAACATCATCCGGTAAAAACCTTACATGCTGTTTGAGGCTAGGTCTCATTATCATCACGAGGGAGTCGCCGTAAACTGGCTCTCCTCTTTGTGTCTAGCCCTAAGATTGTTTCTTCTTGCTTGTAGCTTCTCCCTCTTTGGGGAGCCCTGCCCCTCCTTATATATGTTGAAGGGGCGGGTTACATGTGGAGTCCTATTAGGATTAGGACTAGTCTATCTCTAATACAAACCGGATACAAGTCCAGGTCTTAACACCTTGTAAGACAAATATTCCTTATGCCTTTCCTCTTAAACCGGCCCACGATAGTATGAACCGGCCTTCATGAACCGCCTGTTGGGCCACCAGGTCTTGTCGCTCCTCGCACCCGCCTGCCGGATTACCAATGAGTCGTGAACCGCCAGGTCCAAACGGGTCGCCAGGTGAATCGCCAAGTGCCAGCGGGGTCTTCAGATAAACCGCCAAGTCCGGCCGGGTTAAACTTCCGGCCGGTTTAC
This sequence comes from Triticum dicoccoides, assembly GCF_002162155.2. Classification (NCBI taxonomy): domain Eukaryota; kingdom Viridiplantae; phylum Streptophyta; class Magnoliopsida; order Poales; family Poaceae; genus Triticum; species Triticum dicoccoides. The sequence continues at coordinate 232,544,067 of NC_041381.1, read as the reverse complement.
ACCGCGGGGTATAACCCCGACAGAATACGTTTCCCTGAAGTGAAGGCATATTTCTTATAGTGTGTTTTCTGTTTTATCCCCCAGGGACCTGTTTGTAGAGTTATTTTTATAGATTGGTCCTTGAACTTTGTCGGGCTATAACGTTTTGCTCGAGACTCCGATTGAGGTGAATCCCACGCCCATGCCTTCGTCTCATCGAGCCCATTATGTTCCTGCCATTTTCACTATGGTTTGACATAATAGAAATAACCATTTGGCCCTTTCCCCCAATCAGCCCCCTCCGAGAGAGAACCGTTTCCGGGGATTCGTTTCGCGAACTTTCCGCACTTCTCCTCGATGTATTCTTCATCCCCAAGCAAGCCACAACCACCATTTGCATGATAGCCATGCACTAGCATTGGTTTTCAACTTGAATCTTTAATAATTGTCTATTTGTTTTGCTACTACAATTGTTGTTTCGGTTATGCTATGGATTTATGGTCACTTTCATGCTATGTTCATATGCACCTGGTTATCATGTTCGACTTACTAGTATTACTTTCATATGTTCATGCATGCTAGTAGTACATGTTCCTCGGTGCATGACTATTGTCGGTTACCGAGTACCATTGGTATGCAATGTTCCTTTGTTGTTAGTTGGTTAAGGGCTTACTCGGTAATGTTTTTGATGCGTTCTTGCATGTTATTTATTGTTGATGCTAGTGGTCATGTTATGCTATGAGTAGTGTTATCCTTGTGATATGCATGTTCATCATTATGCCATGCTCAGTTGGATATGATTCATTGTTGTTATGGTTGGTAATTATGCTGCACCCCATGTTTATGTTGATATAATGCTCATGCATTGTAGTTGCATCATGTTTTTTTCATATGACTCAACTTATTGCATTCAAGTTTAACCAGACTTAATTTAACTTAAACAACTGTTGGCTGAGTCATGGTGCCACCATATCGAGCTGACAAGTGCAGCCACATTTGCCTTTTATGGGAAGGTCCTAATTGGGTTTATTGTCATGCCTCTCACCGGTGCCTCCAATGAGGAAAGGTTATGCGCGGGCGCTACCTTGGCTGGGTAGGACAACATAGCCTTGTGTGCCCGTTGTTGTTGTTGTTGTTGTTGTACCCGGGTTGTACCCGTTTGGGACCATTTATTGCTTTGCCACAATGGTGGTCGTCGATGCCTTTGGTAGGCACGGGGCCACCCATGACTTAGCCCAGAGGGGAGTTGGTCGGAGTGGTTGGGAGAGTGCCATGAACAATAGATCGGTTTTGTCGGAACGCCAGTGGTTGGGAGAGGCCTTGGGTTCCATGGTGTGGGTACAATGTGCTACCTCTGTAGAGTGTGTTTAAATCTATCGATAGCCGTGCCCGCGGATAAGGGCCCAGTTCATAGTTTGTCAGACTATGGGTCAACAGTAATAATGATAACTTGATTAATAGCAACCCTGGTCCAATGAGAAATAGGTTGGTTGTGATCAAGAGAGGATCACCGTGGTACCGAGGATATCGAGTTGTTGGATAATTGTGGTGTTATGCGAGAGTCAAGGGTAAAGCTCAAGCTCCTTGTGGTCATGTAATGATTACTATGGTATTGTTTATACCAAGCTTGATTTGATCCTGAGATGATCGTGTGATGTTTGTGGTGGTAAGTGATGCATGTGATGGTTATGAGGTAACCCGAGCAGAGTAAGTTGGTGCATGATAGTGTCATCATGTTGCATGTAAAATCATCATGTTTATATGTTTATGTCATGCTCATATTGCTCTAGCGGTATCATGTTCATCTTGTTCATGCTCTAATTGATCTGATAATATCATGTTAATCCTTGTTAATCTGTAATTGCCATGCTTTTGTTTGTCTTGATTGCTTCTGGTTGTTGTGAGCTTGCAAGTACATTCGATGTACTGACTTGGCATGTCATGCCAGTTTGCAGGTCATGCCGGATTTGATTGTTTGTTTGCCATGGATTCCTTGTGTGCGAGCTAGGATAAGCGTTCCAGCCAGAGTCCCTGCGGAGTGGAGTTCACCACCATCATCGTCGTTCCGCTACCAATAGTATTCCACTGCTTCGAGTTGTTCTACTGCTTGCATAGAGCAACCGTGGAAGGCATAGTTTCGCCTTGCTGAAGTAATCCCTTGTACCCAGATAGATTGTAATAAAGAGTTGATTTGTTCTATGCTAAGCAGTTGTCATATTCCCGAAGACTTATACTTGATCTATGGGCTGGAATACGGGGCATTCCGGTTTTCTCCACGCCTGGGTGCCACAAGGCTTGGTATCAGACATGGTCTGGCTGTAGGACGCCTTAGCCCATGTGAACGTTAGAATGCGGTAGTATAGAGACCAGTTGTTTTGTACTTGGTTGCCACATTTGTTTGTTGCATAGCATGCATATACACTCGTTATCTTGCCACTAACGATCAATCTTGTGAGTGTAGGTGGCATCGGTTTCAATCCACTACATGCACCCTCCTTCTTAGCATGCCTTCTCTTCGGTGTTCGGTGTCATCTCTGTCCCAGCAGAGTGATGCCCTGGTATTGAGTGTTCTAGACACCATTTGCAGGAGTTATGCTCAAGTATCGCGTCAATATCTTTGCGCCATCCACGCATATCATTTTAGTGTTAGACTTATCTCTATCCCGAATCGTGCTATCCATCTCGTCCCTTTGGCAACCCTTACTGATCTTTGTTATCAAAAAAGGCAACGCCATCAAGCCTTGCTTTTCCTCCCCTATCTTGCCCTGTCATTCCATTCTTCGGACGTGTACGGTTCCCTTCATACGCTTGATGATGAGGTAGTCGTGACCGTTATGTCTTGCTACATGATCACCAAGTCCGTCCTCGCCTGTGTATCCGTCCGAATGCAACCGGTGTTCAGCCAGCACTTGGTGTAGCCTTGGTTACGCCAACTCCTTCCACACATGGATTTCACTTTTGTGCACACCAGCACAACATGTTAGACCGTAGTACCAGAGTTTCTGCGAGATTTGTGTGCTTATGTGTGCATGCATATTATTGTTGTGAGTAGCAGTAATGTGTGATATTGCTTGATTATATTAATATTATTAGTATGCTTTGTGTGTTTGTGTGCTCTTGTTTTTGTTGTTTCTTTTGCTACTTTCTTTCGGCCTTTAGTGTTACATATTTTCCCCTTATTGAAGTTTCTCATCAACTGATATCGGACCTGAAAATCAGCAAGGAATTCAAGTATTTGGAAGCTCAGCTAAATGGAATGAAGTTATCAGCCGACGACAGTAATAATTGTGAATGCCTCATCTAAATGCAAAGGATATCCTGGTTTGACTATCAACATCAAGTTTGCATTAGCATTCACTCCTGACAACAGTATGGAATTCCCAGCGACTGCATTGAGACTTGGGGATATCTGTTCATGATACGGATAATCAAGTTTGCCTTAGTGTGCAGCTTCATAGTAGTAAGGATCAAAGCAGCAAGTAATGGGTAACACAGTAATTTCAAAAAAATTCCTACGATCATGCAAGATCTATCTAGATGATGCATAGCAATGAGAGGGGAGAGTGTGTCCACATACCCTCGTAGACCGAAAGCGGAAGCATTTCAATAAAGCAATTGATGTAGTCGAACTTCTTCGCGATCCAACCGATCAAGTACCGAATGTACGACACCTCCGCGTTCAACACACGTTCAACTCAATGATGTCCCTGGTGCTCTTGATCTAGTTGACGATGAGCGTGAGTTCCGTCAGCGCGACGACGTGGTGACGGTGATGATGATGCTACCGGCATAAGGCTTCGCCTAAGCACTACGATAGTATGCTTGAGGTGTGTAACTGTGGAGGGGGGCACCGCACACGGTTAAGAGAAATGTGTGTCTTTTGGGTGCCCCCTACCCCCGTATATAAAGGAGGGAGGGAGAGAGGCCAGCCCCCTAGGGGCACACCAAGTGTATGGAGTCCTACTAGGACTTTCAATTCCTTGTAGGAATCCTTTCCCTTTTAGGAGTAGGAGAGAAGGAAGGAGAGAGGGAGGGGGAAAGGGCAAGGTGGGCGCCGCCCCCTTCCCCTAGTCCAATTCGGACCCACGGGAGGGGGGGGCACCTCCCCTTGGCCTGCCTCCTCTATTTCCTGTATGGCCCAATAAGGCCCATTACTTCTCCCGGTGAATTCCCGTAACTTCGTGGTACTCCGGAAAATACCCGAATCACTCGGAACCTTCCCGATGTCCGAATATATCAATATTTACGTATTGACCATTTCGAGACTCCTCGTCACGTCCGTGATCTCATCCGGAACTTCGAAAAAACTTTGGTCATCAAAACACATAACTCATAATACAAATCATCATCGAAGGTTAAGCGTGCGGACCGTACGGGTTCGAGAACTATGTAGACATGATCGAGACACATCTCTGATCAATAACCAATAGCGGAACCTGGATGCTCATATTGGCTCCTACGTATTCTACAGAGATCTTTGTCGGTCAAACCGCATAACAACATACGTTGTTCCCTTTGTCATCGGTATGTTACTTGCCCGGGATTCGATCGTCGTTATCATCATACCTATTTCAATCTCGTTACTGGCAAGTCTCTTTATTCGTTCTGTAATGCTTCATCCCGCAACTAACTCATTAGTAACATTGCTTGCAAGGCTTAAGTGATGAGCATTACCAAAAGGGCCCAGAGATACCTCTCTGATACACGGAGTGACAAATCATAATCTCGATCTATGCCAACCCAACAAACACCTTCGGAGACAACTGTAGAGCATCTTTATAATCACCCAGTTATGTTGTGACGTTTGATAGGACACAAGGTGTTCCTCCGGTATTTGGGAGTTGCATAATCTGAGGAACGTGTATAAGTCGTAAAGAAAGCAGTAGCAATGAAACTATAACGATCATAATGCTAAGCTAACGGATGAGTCTTGTCCATCATATCATTCTCCTAATGATGTGATCCTGTTTATCAAATGACAACACATGTCTATGGTTAGGAAACATAACCATCTTTGATTAACGAGCTAGTCAAGTAGAGGCATACTAGGGACACTCTGTTTTGTCTATCTATTCACACATGTACTAAGTTTCCGGTAAATACAATTTTAGCATGAATAATAAACATTTATCATGATATAAGAAATAAATAATAACTTTATTATTGCCTTCAGGGCATATTTCCTTTAGTCTCCCACTTGCACTAGAGTCAATAATCTAGTTCACATCGCCATGTGATTTAATTCCAATAGTTCACATCTGTATGTGATTAACACCCATAGTTCACATCTCCATGTGACCAACACCCAAAGGGTTTACTAGAATCAATAATCTAGTTCACATCACTATGTGATTAACACCCAAAGAGTACAAAGGTGTGATCATGTTTTGCTTGTGAGAGAAGTTTAGTCAACGGGTCTGTCACATTCAGAGCAGTATGTATTTTGCAAATATTCTATGTCTACAATGCTCTGCATGGAGCTACTCTAGCTAATTGCTCCCACTTCAATATGTAGCCAGATTGAGACTTAGAGTCATCTGGAACGGTGTAAAAGCTTGCACCGACGTAACTCTTTATGATGAACTCTTTATCACCTCCATAACCGAGAAATATTTCCTTAGTCCTCTCTAAGGATAATTTTGACCGTTGTCCAGTGATCTACTTTTAGATCACTATTGTACCCCCTTTCCAAACTCATGGCAAGGTGCACAATAGGTCTGATAGATAGCACAACATACTTTATAGAACATATGACTGTGGCATAGGGAATGACTTTCATTCTCTTTCTATCTTCTGCCGTGGTCGGGATTTGAGTCTTACTCAACTTTACACCTTGTAATACAGGCAAGAACTTCTTCTTTGATTGATCCATTTTGAACTCTTTCAAAAAACTTGTCAAGGTATGTATTCATTGAAAAAATCTTATCAAGCGTCTTGATCTATCTCTATAGATCTTGATGGCCAATATATAAGCAACTTCACTGATGTCTTTCTTTGAAAAAAATCCTTTCAAACTCTCCTTTATGCTTTCCAGAAAACTCTACATCATTTCCGATCAACAATATGTCATTCACATATACTTATCAGAAAGCCTGTAGTGCTCCCACTCACTTTCTTGTAAATACTGGCTTCACCGCAAGTTTGTATAAAACAATATTCTTTGATCAACTCGTCAAAGCGTATATTCCAACTCTGGGATGCTTGCACCAGTCCATAGATAGATCGCTGGAGCTTGCACACCTTGTTATTACCTTTAGGATTGACAAAACCTTCTGGTTGCATCATATACAACTCTTCTTTAAGAAATATCCATTTAAGGAATGCAGTTTTGACATCAATTCGCCAGATTTCATAAAATATGGCAATTGCTAAAATGATTCAGATGGATTTAAGCATCGCTAGAGTTGAGAAAATCTCATTGTAGTCAACAACTTGAACTTGTCAAAAACCTTTTGCGACAAGTCGAGCTTTGTAGATAGTAACACTACTATCAGTGTCCGTCTTTCTCTTGAAGATCCATTTATTTAATATGGCTTGGCGATCATAGGGAAAGTCCACCAAAGTCCACACTTTGTTCTCATACATGGATCCCATCTCAGATTTCATGGCCTCAGGCTATTTCGTGGAATCTGGGCTCATCATTGCTTCCTCATAGTTCGTAGGTTCATCATGGCCTAGTAACATGACTTCCAGAATAGGACTACCATACCACTTTGGTGCAGACCGTACTCTGGAAGACCTACGAGGTTCTGTAGTAACTTGATCTGAAGTTTCACGATCATCATCATTAGCTTCCTCACTAATTGGTGTAGGAATCACTGGAACTGATTTCTGTGATGAACTACTTTCCAATTCAGGAGAAGGTATAATTACCTCATCAAGCTCTACTATCCTCCCACTCACTTCTTTTGAGAGAAACTCCTTCTCTAGAAATGATCCATTCTTAGCAACGAATATCTTGCCGTCAGATCTGTGATAGAAGGTGTACCCAACAGTTTCCTTTGGGTATCCTATGAAGATGCACTTCTCCGATTTGGGTTCTAGCTTATCAGGTTGAAGTTTTTTCACGTGAGCATCGCAGCCCCAAACTTTAAGAAACGATAACTTTGGTTTCCTGCCAAACCACATTTCATAAGGTGTCATCTCAACGGATTTCGATGATGCCTTGTTTAACGTGAATGTAGCTATATCTAATGCATAACCCCAAAGTGATAGTGGTAAATTAGTAAGAGACATCATAGATCGCACCATATCCAATAAAGTGCGGTTACGATGTTCGAACATACCATTACGCTATGGTGTTCCAGGTGGCATGTGCTGTGAAACTATTCCACATTGTTTTGAATGAAGGCCAAACTCGTAACTCAAATATTCTCCTCCACGATCAGATCGTATAAACTTTATTTTCTTGTTCTGATGATTCTCCACTTCACTCTGAAATTCTTTGAACTTTTCAAATGTTTCAGACTTGTGTTTCATTAAGTAGATATACCATATCTGCTCAAATCATCTGTGAAGGTTAGAAAATAACGATACCCACCACGAGCATCAACACTCATTGGACCGCATACATCGGGATGTATTATTTCCAATAAGTCACAAGCTCGTTCCATTTTTCCGGAGAACGGAGTTTTAGTCATCTTGCCCATAAGGCACTGTTCGCAAGAATCAAATGATTCATAATCAAGTTATTCCAAAAGTCCATAGCATGGAGTTTCTTCCTGCCATTTACACCGATATGACCCAAACGGCAGTGCCACAAATAAGTTGCACTATCATTATCAACTTTACATCTTTTGGCATCAATACTATGAATATGTGTATTACCACGATCAAGATTCAATAAACCATCAACATTGGGTGTATGACCATAGAAGGTTTTTATTCGTGTAAATAGAATAACAATTATTCTCTATCTTAAATGAATAACCGTATTGAAATTAACATGATCTAATCATATTCATGCTCAATGCAAACACAAAATAACATTTAATTAGGTTCAACACTAATCCCGAAAGTATAGGGAGTGCTCGATGGTGATCATATCAATCTTGGAACCACTTCCAACAAACATTGCCACTTCATCCTCAACTAGTCTCTATTTATTCTACAACTCCTGTTTCGAGTTACTAATCTTAGCAACCAAACAAGTATGAAATGCCCAGGGATTACTACGAGCACTACTAAGGTACACATCAATAATATGTATATCAAATATACCTTTGTTCACTTTTCCATCCTTCTTATCCGCCAAATATTTGGGGCAGTTCCGCTTCCAGTGAACATTTCCTTTGTAGTAGAAGCACTCAGTTTCAGGCTTAGGTCCAGCTTTGGGCTTCTTCAAGGGAGTGACAATATGCTTGCCATTGTTCTTGAAGTTCCCTTTCCTTCCCTTTGCCCTTTCTTGAAACTTGTGGTGTTATTTAATCGTCAACACTTGATGCTTTTTCTTGATTTCTACCTTCTCGATTTCAGCATCACGAAGAGCTCAGGAATCGTTTTCTTCATCCCTTGCATACTATAGTTCATCACGAAGTTCCAGTAACTTGGTGATGGCGACTAGAGAACTCTGTCAATCACTACCTTATCTAAAAGATTAACTCCCACTTGATTCAAGTGATTGTAGTACCCAGACATTCTGAGCACATGCTCACTAGTTGAGTTATTCTCCTCCATCTTTTAGGCAAAGTACTTGTCAGAGGTCTCATACCTCTTGACACGGGCATGAGTCTGAAATACCAATTTTAGCTCTTGGAACATCTCATATGCTCCGTGACGTTTCAAAAACATTTTTGAAGTCCCGGTTCTAAGCCGTAAAGCATGATGCACTAAACTATCAAGTAGTCATCATATTGAGGTAGCCAAACATTCATAACGTCTGCATCTGCTCTTGCAATAGGTCTGTCACCTAGCGGTGCATCAAGAACATAATTCTTCTCTGCAGCAATGAGCATACACCTCAGATCATGGACCCAGTCTGCATCATTGCTACTATCATCTTTCAACTTAGTTTTCTCTAGGAACATATAAAAACATAAGGAAACTATAAAACGAGCTATTGATCTACAACATAATCTGCAAGATACTATCAGGACTAAGTTCATGAGAAATTAACGTTCAATTAATCATATTACTTAAGAACTCCCACTTAGATAGACATCCCTCTAGTCCTCTAAATGATCACGTGATCCAAATCAACTAAACCATGTCCGATCATCAAGTGAGATGGAGTAGTTTTCAATGGTGAACATCACTATGTTGATCATATCTACTATATGATTCACGCTCGACTTTCGATCTCCAGTAATGCGAGGCCATATCTACATATGCTAGGCTCGTCAAGTTTAACCAGAGGATTCTGCTTGTGCAAAATTGGCTTGCACCTGTTGTATGTGAACGTAGAGCTTATCACACCCAATCATCACATGGTGTCTCGGCACGAAGAACTATCGCAAATGGTGCATACTCAGGGAGGACACTTATACCTCGAAATTTTAGTAAGGGATCATCTTATAATGCTACTGCCGAACTAAGCAAAATAAGAATATAAAAGATAAACATCACATGCAATCAAAATATGTTACATGATATGGCCATCATCATCTTTTGCCTTTGTTCTGCATCTCCAAAGTACCATCATGATCTCCATCGTCACCGACATGACACCATGATCTCCATCATCTTGATCTTTATCAACGTATCATCACATGGTCGTCTCGCCAACTATTGCTTTTGCAACTATTGCTATCGCATAGAGACAAAGTAAAGCAATTATATGGCTCTTGAACCATATGCAATAAAGAGACAATCATAAGGCTCCTGCTAGTTGCCGATAACTTTAACAAAACATGATCATCTCATATAATCCATCATGTCTTGACCATATAACATCACAACATGCCCTGCAAAAACAAGTTAGACGTCCCCTACTTTGTTGTTGCTAGTTTTACATGGCTGCTACGGGCTTTTAGCAAGAACCGTTCTTACCTATGCATCAAAACCACAACGATTTTTTGTCAAGTATGTTGTTTTAACCTTCAATAAGTACTGGGCGTAGTCAAATTCGATTCAACTAAAGCTGGAGAAACAGACACCCGTTAGCCACCTGTGTGAGAAGCATGTTGGTAGAACCAGTCTCATGAACACGGTCATGTAATGTCGGTCCAGGCCGCTTCATCCAACAATACCGCCGAATCAAAGTAAGATGTTGCAGTATGACTATTATCGCCCACAACTCTTTGTGTTCTACTCATGCATAAAACATCTACGCATAGACCTGGCTTGGATGCCACTGATGGGTAACGCAATAATTTCAAAAAAATTCCTACGATCACCCAATATCTATCTAAGTGATGCATAGCAACGAGAGGGGAGAGTGTTTCCACGTACCCTCGTAGACCGAAAGCGGAAGCGTTTTAATAACGCGACTGATGTAGTCGAACTTCTTCGCGATCCAACCGATCAAGTACCAAACGTACGCCACCTCCGCGTTCAGCACATGTTCAGATCGATGACGTCCCTCATGCTCTTGATCTAGTTGAGGATGAGGGTGAGTTCCGATAGCATGACGGCATGGTGACGGTGATGATGATGCTACCGGCGCAGGGCTTCGCCTAAGCACTACGATGGTATGCTCGAGGTGTGTAACTGTGGAGGGGGGCACCGCACACGGTTAAGAGAAACGTGTGTCTTTGGGGTGCCCCCTGCCCCCGTATATAAATGAGGGAGCGAGAGAGGCCGGCCCCCTAGGGGCGCGCCAAGTGTATGGAGTCCTACTAGGACTTGGACTTCCAAGTCCTAGTAGGAATCATTTCCCTTTTAGGAGTGGGAGAGATGGAAGGAGAGAGGCAGTAGGAAAGGGCAAGGTGGGCGCCGCCCCTTCCCCTAGTCCAATTCGGACCCATGGGGGGCGCCACCTCCCCTTGGCCTGCCTCCTCTATTTTCTGTATGGCCCAATAAGGCCCATTACTTCTCCCGGTGAATTCCCGTAACTCCGAGGTACTCCGAAAATACCCGAATCACTCGGAACCTTTCCGATGTCCGAATATAGCCTTCCAATATATCGATCTTTATGTCTTGACCATTTCAAGACTCCTCGTCACGTCCTTGATATCATTTGGGACTCCGAACAAACTTAGGTCATCAAAACATATAACTCATAATATAAATCGTCATCGAACGTTAAACATGCAGACCCTACGGGTTCGAGAACTATGTAGACATGATCGAGACACATCTATGATCAATAACCAATAGCGGAACCTGGATGCTCATATTGGCTCCTACATATTCAACAAAGATCTTTATCGGTCAAACCGCATAACAACATACATTGTTCCCTTTGTCATCGGTATGATACTTGCCCCGAGATTCGATCGTTGGTATCATCATACCTAGTTCAGTCTTGTTACAGGCAAGTCTCTTTACTCGTTCCGCAATGCTTCGTCCCGCAACTAACTCATTATTCACATTGCTTGCAAGGCTTATAGTGATGAGCATTACCAAGAGGGCCTAGAAATACCTCTCCGATACACGGAGTGACAAATCCTAATCTCGATTTATGCCTACCCAACAAACACCTTCGAAGACACCCGTAGAGCATCTTTATAATCTCCCAGTTACGTTGTGATGTTTGATAGCACACAAGGTGTTCCTACGGTATTTGGGAGTTGCATAATCTCATAGTCTGAGGAACGTGTATAAGTCATGAAGAAAGTAGTAGCAATGAAACTGTAATGATCATAATGCTAAGCGAACAGATGGGTCTTGTCCATCACATAATTCTCCTAATGATGTCTTCCCGTTTATCAAATGACAATGCATGTCTATTGTCAAGAAACATTACCATCTTTGATTAACGAGCTAGTCAAGTAGAGTCATACTAGGGACACTCTGTTTTGTCTATGTATTCACACATGTACTAAGTTTCCAGTTAATACAATTCTAGCATGAATAATAAACATTTATCATGATATAAGGAAATAAATAATAACTTTATTATTGCCTCTAGGGCATATTTCCTTCAGCAAGAAGATAAATGGTGTGCAAGATCAACGACATATTATCAGTCAAAGATATGGTTCAGATGCAAGGTTTGATTCTTCGTTGAGAATGATTTTGAGACATGTTATGCCTGGAAGAGAGCAAGGATGTGACATATACTCAGAAAGGAGGATAGTCCAGCAAAACCCCGGTTCATACAAGAAATCAACAACAGAACTATTAAGATGGTATGTATCCATGGAAATTGGTCCGCATATCACAATGAGAAGCTTCTGGTGTAAGCAACCCATTCTTCCCTTTGCAAGCTACCAGAGAAGCTTCCAAGGCATGATTCCCAGTGTGCTATATGGATGACTTCCTGTGCAAGGTACCTTGTCTTGTTCAGGAAGCAACCACAATTTTTAGGCATAAGGTACCGAGTCCTTCCCTAGCAAGTCTTTAAGGGGGGATGCTTCTGAAGCACGATACCCAGTTTTCCTTAGCAAGATAGTCTGATGGCTTCCAGCATAAGTCATCCAATCTTCCTTAGTACGGCATTCGTACAAGATTGTACAGAGTGAATTGACAGTATATGGCAGCACCTCCCAAGAATCAGATCCGCAACAATTTGGTCAGAAGCAAGAATCAGTCAGAATGCAAGCCTGCCTCGGCAATCAAATCTCATATATATATTGTGAGCATGGTGCCATGTTCTTGCAAGTCACGGGTATGATGGTGATGTCAAGGTGAGAATCTGCATGCCTCGCGAGTCATGCTTGAGAAAGAAAGCTAGATATACACCTCAGTGTGACGGAGGACTATGAAGATTCACAACAATAGTGAGCTCTGTACAAGTACCTGTGAACCTGGGATGTGATCCTGATGAGCCCTTGTCTTCTTTCTCGAGTAACAGCACCACGCATGTGATCTGAGCTGTTTTTGGCCCTCCGGGGTGGATGCCGATTTTTTTCTCTATTCAACAACTATCATGAGTTCTGAGCTGCTTTCTGCCCCGTCTCGTATAGCTGTTGAGTTTCTTTTTGTGACAGTGGCCCTATGCCTGCTTTTCGGCTATCTTAGGGAGCCGCCACTTTCTTCTTATCGACCCAGTCTCATGCTCTGAGCTGCTTTTCGGCCATCCTGAGCCGTGGTTGAGTTATTTCAGTAATACCCGAGATCTAAAAAACTGTTCTAGTGGCTACTGATTTATTTGCCGATTTCTTGCAAGGACTCAGATTATCATTTCCCTACGGTCAGAACTTGAGAGAACCTATGGTCACACAAAGAATTCAATATGATCAAGCTCTTTCAGCAAAGGATCCAGACAAGAAAACAAGAATGAAGGAGCAAAGACCGATGATACATGTATGAAAATTGTTGCATGACCCACATGGTTCAGATACCCCGGACAGTCTGAGTCAGTATTGATCACCATGAATATTCACCTGCGAGGTCTACTCAATTCTGGTAACGAACCCATATCCAGACAACCCGCTCAGTTCACTGCACATGCTCAGATTTGTCAGTATCGAATGTCTAAGTCTGTCAAATTAGACTAGGGGTCAATTCAACTGTTTGACTCCAGCAACCATGGTAAAGCATAGCACAACCTACTATCCCCATGGAAATACCGATAGAATGAGCAATCAGAATGTGAATAACAGTCTTGAAGCATGTGCCCTCACTTATGTGAGTCACCAAAGGATAGCCTGTCTGGAACAAAAATTTTCCGCCAGAGCCATCGTGAGTCAAGGACGAGGATATTATCATAAGATGCCACACCCCTTCATGCTGGCCACGACAAGCAACAGAGCCATCGTCAGTCAAATATTTGGAATAGATCTGAAACTCAAGACAGTGGAGCCAGTTAGGATGATTCGGAAATTTCTGCGATAAGTCAGAATCTGTCAAGAAAACGGTTATGCCTCAACTCACTGGTTGGAATCCAAAGGACCTACAGTTAGTTGAGAAACCCAATGCAAGGAGTCAGAGCTTGGGTGTTCATCAGGAAAATCTGATCACCACTTCATGGAAGGTTGTCAGTACAGACACAACCATCAGAAATCACCCTCGGATTCGTGAGACACACATATATTCCAGTCATGGTAATCTCAGATATGCCAGCAGATATGAAAAGAAATGGAGCTAGTATAAGCGTGAACATGTGAGGTAAGATCTATCAGAATGTGGATACAGTGAAGCAAACCACCCTAGGGCTAGTCAGGTAAGTCAGATGAAGAATTCAGTGGGAACAATCAATAAAGGAAAAAAGGATACCCGAGTTGGGAACGATTTCCTTAAGGTCAGATATACTCATACTTGTTCCCTGAGCAACCAAACCTCGAGGATGGGATTTCTTTAAGGGGGAAGGTTTGTCATAGCCTGATTTTTTCCCTTTCCCTTTCTTTTGATTTTTTGAGGATTTCGCCTGAGTTTTCTTTGGTCGTGGCTATGTGGTATGAAAACTGAACAAGATGACCTATTATTTCTTTCTAGAGTGGCTTGTCATCCTCCAATCCTACCCTAGACCTTTCCATTTTCATCCTAGCCCAAACCCCAATATTATTTTTATTGGGAATATTCCTATTTCTATTTAAGGAATAACTCTGTCTGCCCTAGGTTGTGAAGCAACCTATATTTCCATCACTCCAAAAATTCTCAAATAATTCTCATAAATTGTTTGGGTCATATCTTACTCAAATATGGCAAAACTTTTCATTGCCATGTTTAAAAATAATCCTCAAATAATTATTTTCCTATTCTTCCCTAAATGGCACATTGTGAAGCAAGTGCCATTTACCTTGGCCCAATTGACCTCAAACATTTTGGACATCTTTTCCTGTCCAAATAATTGCCATGTTCCGAAGTTCAACTTCATTTGCCTAGCCACCTTCCTTAGTGATTTTTCAAAGTTCCTGTCTAAGGGAAACCTTTGTGAAGGAAGTACTAGCTAGGGTTATCCAAAGAAGTTGAAATTTTGCACAATCCTTCATGTCCTCATATCATTGCCCTCCTCCAATTTCCAGCTCCATCCAATCATCTATGTGAGCACAACTTCAAATCTTTGATTCTGTTAATATTTTCAGGTTGTGAAGCAAGTATATTTATATTGCTTCATTAATTCTAATAAATTACCAGATCATGCTCCTATTCATATAACAACTCTCCACCAAATTTGGGATTATTTCCTAAAGTCTTTTTCCCTCCAACATTATTGCAAGTTTCTGGTCAGTGGGGATGTTTGTGAAGCAAGTGCTATTTTGGCATGTCCAATTGGTATGAAACTTTTACAGCATCTTCATATGTCCAAATAACCCTGCCTTGCCAAATTTGAGCTCAAGTTGATACTCCATGTGAGTTCTTCTTCATGATCTTGTTTCTGGACCAAATTATGCAGTTGTGAAGCAACTGTATTAATCCTTGATCCATTTCCCCTAAAAACTCTCAGGATTGTAATCCCTCTTATCCTAAACCTCCCAGACATCGTATTTAGCACTTAGCATCTCCCTATTGATAATAGTGACCTGATCAAGTTTGCTACGACAAACTTGCATCGATGACACACATCCATCGTTGGTTTCTTTTGCTAATCTATCACTTGACACAACCTCTCTAATGGAAGGACTACACACTGGACATGAATTTCCTACCGCTCGAGTCCCCTCCATGCTAGCCTGCATGGTGACCACCGTTTTGGCATGACATCTTCACGCTCTGGCACCTCCGTCCTCTTCTCCCTTTCTCTGCTCAACGTGCCAGCGCGCCCGTGAATGTCTAGCGCCTTCCACGTGTTGTCACCATTCTCCTGGAGCCATCTCCCCCTCCGTTTGCTTCCCCCCATCCCCATCGAGAAACAGTGGGCGTCCGTCAGCGCCGTCGTCTTCCACCTTGGTGTCCTCTTCCTCCTCTTGTCCCCGAACTCTGCTCGTCTCCGTGACCTCTGCAACTCGTCTGTTCCCTCCCTAACCGCATTCCCGCGCCTCCCTGTGATCGATGAGCTCGTCAGAGCCTCGGCTGGGTGTGTTGTAGATGATCGATGGAAGAACTCGCACGATGAACTCACACACACACACACACGAGAGAGAGGTTTTGTGCTGCGTGCAACTTACTACAGCTTTTCTGTTTCTCCATTTATTTAACAGCTCAAGATTGACTAACAGATTGATCCTAATCTTGCGCCATGACCAAGCTATGCAGACGTGCCATCCCATGTACCTTGACCACCCACAAAGCGATGTGCTAACTAACTAGCTACTGCCCCGATCAAGCCGTGAACAAGCTCAGGTTTGCATGGACCGGCTTATTTGCGGAAAACAAACCTAAGTGACTAGTGTGACAGGATTACAAATATCCAACAAATCACCACCTAATCATGTTGCCTAAGATCCCTTCACTTCGACGACACCAAGGCTTTGATGCAATAAGCTGAACTTGACGCGCCCTAGTGCTTTGGTGAGGAGATCGGCGAGTTGTCTTTTAGTTCCAACACGACCAACCTGCACTTTTCCATCCTCGATGCACTCACGAATGAAATGGAAGCACTTGTCAATATGATTACTCCGATCATGATGCGTCGGGTTCTTGCTCAGTGCGACCGCTGACTTGTTGTCGATGAACAGCTTCACCGTCATGGGGTCGCTCCTGGCCAGCTCGCCATAGAGACGGCTCAGCCAGATGCCCTGGCATGCTGTCGTCGCCGTTGCCATGTACTCTGCTTCATAGGAGGAGAGGGTGAAGACTTTCTTCTTCTGCAACGTCCATGTGATCAGGCTGCCATTGAGGAAGAATACCACCCCAGTTGTACTCTTGTGAGCGTTGACGTACCCAGCAAGGTCGCTATTGTTGTACCCCACCAGCTCGGCTTCCTCCATCATCCTTTTGTAGAAGCATCCATAGCCAGAGGTCCCTCGGACATAGCGGAGGATCTGCTTCACCGCCGCCCCGTGCGGTGCTCCCGGCGTCTCCATGTGCCGGCTGACGATGCCGACGACATGAGTGATGTCTAGCCTATTGTTGCAGTGGAAGCGTAAGCTCCCAACAACACTCTGGTACTTGGTGACGTTGATGATGCCGTCGGTGTCGCCCTTGATCAGCTGCAGCCGGTGCTCCATGGGCGTATGACTCGGTTGCAGTCCTTCATCTCTGCTTGCTCCAGCACCTTCTCTACATAGGTCTTTGACACATCGTGATCGTGCCCTCACACTGCTCAACCTCGACCCCTAAGTAATAACTAAGGAGGCCAAGGTGGCTCATGTCGAACAAATGATGCATCTGCTCCTTGAAGCTCTCGATTTCCGTCACGTTAGTGCCGGTGATCACCAAATCATCAACATACACTCCAACCAGCAAGACTCCCGCTTTAGTTGCCCTTCGATACACGACGTCCTCCAGGGGGCTCCGCTCGATGCCCAGCTTGGTGTGCTCACCGTCGAGCATGGCGTTCCATGCGCACAGTGCTTGGCGCTGCCCATAGAGCGTCTTCCACCGCCTGAGTACATTGTGTTTGTTGCCGGGGTCGACGAAGCAGAGGGACTAGTGCACGTAAACCTCTTCGACCAGGTCCCCGTTCAGAAAAGCGGACTTGACATCCATATGGCGGACTTGCACCCAGAGTGCGCGACGAGCGCCAGTAGGACGTGCACTGTCTCGATGCGCGCCACCAGCGCGAAGATCTCATCGAAGTCCAACCCCTACAGCTACACATAGCCTTTCGCGACGAGCCTAGCCTTATGTTTCACAATGTTCCTAGCTGGATCCTTTTTTACCTTAAACAACCATTTTAGGCCAATGGCGATGTGACCAGGCGGGAGCGTGGCTCCTAGGTGCCGTTGCTCCTGGTCGCGTCTAGTTCGTCCTCCATCGCGTGCCTCCAGCTGGGATCGCCCTTCGCATCCTCAACGCCACATGGCTCCTCTGCCGCTAGCAAGCAAAGGTGGTTCACCTCCACCTGCTCTATCTCCCAGGCATCGTCGAGCTCTTGCTTGATTCTGGCCATGCGCCTGTACCACAGTGCAGCGCCGACCACTACATCATGCCGACCCGTGTCATGGGATGGTGGTGTCGCCCAGTCGTGGGCACGCGGGGCTGGTGTGGTCGGTGATTCCTGCGGCGGGCTGTCCTGGCCCGGTCCTCCGGGCGTGGCAGGCTGCTGGGTCGCCTCTAGTTCATGGTCCCCACCAGTCGGCAAGTCACGGTACACCACCTCAAACGTGGCGCACGGCATGGGTGTCGCGCCAGCACCGCCGCTCCAGTCCCATCTTTGGTGCTCCTCGAACACCACGTCACACATGCCGCGCAGCTGCTTCGTTGCCGGCTTGTACACCCGGTAGGCCTTGGCGCCATCCTGTAGCTGACGAAGACCATGGGCTTCGAGTGATCGTCCATCTTGTCAATGACGGGGCTGAGGCACTTCGCATGTGCAACGCAGTCGAACACACGGAGATGATGCTCCTTGGGCTTCCGGTTGTGCCATGCCTCGTACGGAGTTCGCCCATCCAAGTTGTGTGTGGGTGCGCGGTTCAGCAGATAGACCGCGGTGTGCACGGCCTCGCCCCAAAAGATCGCCGGCACGCCCATTCTCTTCGTGAGACAGCGCGCTATCTCCACCACCGTCTGATTGCGGCGCTCGACGATGCCGTTTTGCTGTGGTGTGTAGGGGCGGTGGTGTACTGGTTGATGCCGTGCTCGTCGTAGTACTCCCGGAACGCGGCGGAGTTGAACTCGCCACCGTGATCGGATCAGAAGGCTAGGAGCTTCCTGCCCAGCATCGCCTCTGTGAGCGCCTTGATCCGCTTGAAGCTCTTAAACACCTCGTCCTTGGACTTGATCACCTCAATCCACATGAAACGGCTATGATCGTCAACCATGAGCAGGAAATACATGTTGCTGCCCGCCGTGGCTGGCTTGATCGGCCGGCACAGGTCACTATGGACCAGTTCGATCCCGCGCTTGGTGCGGTATTTGGACGCCTGCTGGAACGTGATGCGATGCTGCTTCCCAAGGGCGCACCCATCGCAGAACTCCTCGACACGCTCAATTAGTGGCACGCCTCCCGCCATGCCCTTCTCTGTGAGACGAGCACCGCAGCCAGGCCTCGTCCTGCATAACGGACGGGAGGCAGACGAGCACCGCCATCTTCAGTTTGATGGTGTACAACCTCTTCTTGGAGTGCGTTACCCACGCGAGTAGCGCGGTCATGATCAAATAGCTCCTTCACGCCGTCTTTGACCATCGTCTTGCAGCCGAGCTCGTCCAGCTGGCCGAGGCTCACGATGTTGCTGCGCAGCCTCAGGATCAGGTAAACGTCCGTGAGCGCCCGGTGGCCCTTCTCCCGGCACTCGAAGATGATCGTGCCACTCCCGTAGATGCTGACAAGCGATCCGATGCCAAACTTCACCGTGCCCTTGATGGATTCGTCGAGCGTGGCGAAAAGATCCTTGTCGCCGGTCATGTGGTTGCTTGCGCTGGTGTCGAAGTACCACACCCAAACGCATGCGTCCACCGGCACGACGCGCTCCTCGTTGAGGTTCACCACCTCCGTCGTGCCCGGACTGTCACTACGGCCACCGCTCGGCATCAGTGTCGCACCAGTTGGAGTGTCTCCACGGCCGCCAATCAGTTCCAGCTCCGCGTCGTGCATGACCTCGTCGCACACTTGAGCCAGTGGGATTGCCGGCTGGTCGTCTTCTCCTCGGGCGAGGTGGGCCTCCTCGCCGCCTTCACGCTGCTCCTGGCGTGGCTTGGTGCACTCGCGGGCGAAGTGCCCCCAAACGCCGCAGTTTTGGCACTTGATGTTTCGCCTTGGTGCCTTGTCTTGCCCGCCGCCGTTGCGACCGCCGCGACGGCTATGACCGCCGTTCCCACCAGAGCAGCTGCCACCTTGCTCCTTGTCCTTCAGGCGGGCGTACCACTTCTCTTCAGTAAGGAGCGGGCGGCCTCCGCCGTCGTTGTTGTCCTCCTCCAAGCGCTCCTCGAGGACGCGAAGCCGGCCGGTGAGCTCGTCAACCGACATGGAGGTGACATCGAGCCTGGTCTCGATGGCGATGGCCACCTAAGAGTACTTGGCAGGGACTACACGCAGGAATTTTCGAACAACCTTTACCTCTTCCAGTGTGTCACCGAGCGATCAGAGAGTGCCGGCGAGGACTGAGATGCGCATGGAGAACTTGTCCACCGTCTCGCCATCCCGGAACGAGATTGCCTCAAACTCCTCGAGGAGCTTCTGCGCGTTCGCCTCTCGGACGCGCTCAACGACGACGCGCTGGACCTTGATGGTGTCCCACGCCATCTCCACCATCTCCTTGGTGGCGAGCGATGCGAGCATCTCCTCTGGTGTGGAGCGCAGTATTGCCACCAATGCCCTGTGATCCTTGCGGACCGGGGCATCCCCCGTCGCGACCGCGTCCCAGAGCGGCTTCGCCATCATGACCACGGACCATTGGGCATAGTTAGTCCGTCAGCATGGGCCAAACGACCTCCCTGGCACCCTCTCGGATGATCACGGCGCGACCTCCATTCCGCATCGGGCTCCGCCCATAGCTCTTCGCGCGGGGGCACTGACCCGCCACAGGCGTCCCTGCCGGCGCCTGCAAACCTCGTCCGTCGGCCATGCCTCTCAGCTCTTGATCGGAGGCTCTGATGCCACTTGTTGTAGTTGATCGATGGAAGAACTCGCACAATGAACTCACACGCACACACACGAGAGAGAGAGGTTTTGTGCTGCGTGCAACTTACTGCAGCTTTTCTGTTTCTCTGTTTATTTAGCATCTCAAGACTGACTAACAGATTGATCCTAATCTTCCGCCATGACCAAGCTATACGGACGTGCCATCCCACGTCCATTGACCACACACAAAGCGACGTGCTAACTAACTAGCGGCACACCAGCTCCTAAAGGAAGCACACACGACTGCACCGTCGTCGCCTTAGTCGCCTCAGTAGCCCTCGACGGCCGCGTTTGCTTCGTCCTCAAGTCAACAATAGCTCGCACCTGCACCACATACCAAGATCGCGCACATGCCACTTGCGGCTGGGGCTGCCGCCGGCAGCTGACGACGTCCATCATTAGAGCTAATCATGATTAGAATAGTCATGTCCAACTTGTACATGGTGGCACATACTTCTTGTGTGTACGTGTGTGCTCCGGGAGAGAATCGATTCAACAACAATATATATGTACATGTGTATTTTCTTCAGCGGAGCTCGAGTTCACGTGCCATCGGGACCTCGTGCCTACCTCCTCAAGTACACGTGGCTCGTTAGCTGCTTGCCGCTTCCAGCGCTCATGTCCTGCTCATCACCATTGTAGACGACCTCCACTGTCCGCTTCGGAGAGCATGAGTACGTCTGTACCAGCCACTTGTCATGTGGGACGCAGCAGGAGCGCTATGGCGCACACGGCCATAAGGATCCGTCAAACCTTGGGCGCATGCACTAGGACGGAGAGCAGGTTCAACGATGTTGGCCTGCCTGGTCGAGGGGATGCCATTTGATGCAAGACGCTGCTGGCTTCGTGCGGGCTGCACGACCTGGAGCTAGGAAGGCTCACCGCCAAGAAGATCACAAAGTTAGATGTGTGGGACTTGGCAAGCTACATGTTGATGTCCTGTGCCGTGAGTGGTACGATTCTGGTTCGTGCTTGGAGTAGTATGGTCGAAGCCAGGTTCATGTTGGGAACGAGGAGTGCCTCACCACGTCATCAAAACCATTAATAAAACCACTCTAACCAGGGTTAGGGGTGATTAACATGGTTTGGAAAAGACCAGGCAGTTATTTACCCGACTTTAGACATCAGGGGGTAAATTTGCCAGTTCGTGAAACCTCGGGGGGTTATGTGGACTTCTTTTCTGCTGAAAATGAACCTAAGTGACTAGTGCGACGGGATTACAAATATCCAAGAGGGCGTGCCTGGCGGAACTTGGCCACTGCCTCCTTTGCCCGCCTATTTAAACCTCTCCCCTCGGTGTCCCGAGAAATCCATCGCCCTTCCCTCACTCCGAGGACCCCTCCCCACTTCTTCCTTGAGTTCGAGGAGCTCCCGTTGCCCTCCATTGCTATCTTGGCCGCCGCGGTGCTCCGGCTAAATTCGGTCGAAGCTGAGCCCCTCCCGCCTTTCCACCACCTCCAGAAGCACTCCACCATCCCCCGGAGCCACCCAGCATCTCTTCCCCTCCTCCGATGGCCTCTGGCCGCGGGCCCTGCAACGGCCGGAGACGATGTCCGCCCCGGCCAGAGATGCGCATGTTTCCTTCATCTTCCAAGCCTGTGCACCCCAGGGATGGATGCGCCTCTCCTCCCCGAGCTCGCCGGTGTGCCGAGCTCCGCGAGAGGTGGCCGGAGCCGGCCGGGCGAGCGCCACCGCCGCGCTCCTCCCTCTGCCTCCGTCAGGCACCGGAGGAAGAAGAAGAAGGCCCCTGCCAGCCGACCCCACCTCTTGTGGACACCACGAGTCAGCCGCACTAGCGTTGACCCCGTTTGCGAGCGTGGATAAGTGGTTGCGCCCTCTCATGAAGTTCGTTTTCTCGTGAGTAAAGCGTAATCCCATCTCACAAGCTTTCTTCTTTTGTAAGTGTATTATATCTCTTCTTCGGCCGAAGTCCGATTACCATTACTGAAGGCGTATTCTCTCTCTGTTTCAGCCTTAATACTTGTTTACTGTTTTACTGTTTGCCAGTGTGTTTACTGTTTTATCCTCCAGGGACCTGTTTGTAGAGTTATTTTTACATATCGATCCCTGAACTTCGTCGGGTTATAACTTTTTGCTTGACACTCCGATTGAGGTGAATCCAACGCCCACGTCTTCGTCTCGTCAAGCCCATTATGTTCCCACCATTTTCACTATGGTTTGACATACTGGAAATGACCATTTTTCCCTTACCCCTAATCAGCCCCTTCCGAGAGAGAACCTTTTCCGGTGATTCGTTCCGCGAACTTTCCGCACTTCTCCCCGGTGTATTCTTCATCCCCGGGTAAGCCACAACCACCATTTACATGATAGCCATGCAGTAGCATTGGTTTTTAACTTGAATCTTTAATAACAGTCTGTTTGTTTTGCTACTACTATCGTTGTTTTGGTTATGCTATGGATATGTGGTTACTTTCATGCTATGTTCATATGCACCTGGTTATCATGTTCTACTTACTAGTATTACTTTCATATCTTCATGCTTGCTAGTAGTACATGTTGGGTTGGTCACATTCTTCGGTGCATGACTATTGTCGGTTACCGAGCACTGATGGTATGCATTGTTCATTTGTTGTTAGTTGGTTAAGTGCTTACTCGGTAATGTTTTTGATGTGTTCTTGCATGGTATTTATTGTTGATGCTGGTGGTTATGTTATGCTATGAGTAGTGTTATACTTGTGATAAGCATGCTTGTTATTGAGGGAGTCCTGGATTAAGGGGTCCTCGGACAGCCGGACTATATACTTTGGCCGGACTGTTGGACTATGAAGATACAAGATTGAAGACTTCGTTCCGTGTCCGGATGGGACTCTCCTTTGCGTGCAAGACAAGCTTGGATATTCGGATATGTAGATTTCCTTCTCTGTAACCAACTATGTGTAACCCTAGCCCCCTCCCGTGCCTATATAAACTGGAGGGTTTAGTCCGTAGGACAACAACAATCATAATCATAGCCTAGGTTCTAGGGTTTAGCCTCTACGATCTTGTGGTAGATCAACTCTTGTAATACTCGTATCATCAAGATCAATCAAGCAGGAAGTAGGGTATTACCTCCATCGAGAGGGCCCGAACCTGGGTGAAACATCGCGTCCCCTGTCTTCTGTTACCATTAGCCATGGACGCACAGTTCGGGACCCCCTACCCGAGATCCGCCGGTTTTGACACCAACATTGGTGCTTTCATTGAGAGTTCCACTGTGCCGTCGCAATAAGGCTTGATGGCTCCTTCAATCATCTTCAATGACGCAGTCCAGGGGGAGGTTTTCCTTCCCGGACAGATATTCGTATTCGGCGGCCTCGTACTGCGGGCCAACTCGCTTGGCCATCTGGAGAAGGTCGAGAGCTACGCTCCTGGCCATCAGGTCAGGTTTGGAAGCTTAAACTATACTGCCGACATCCGCGGAGACTTGATCTTCGACGGATTCGAGCCCATGACAGGTACGCCGAACAGCCACGACGTGCATGACTTTGGTCTGCCGTCGGATAGTATTCGGGAGATCGCACCTGCGTTGGCACCGGGATCAATCCGGAGCAGATCGTGCCTTCCGAGGACGGGTGGATGGACCCCGCTCGGAGGCCCCACACTCATCGGTGTCCGAGCCGAACACTGATCCCACCTCTTGTGAGGGTGGTGTCATCGGATCCTCGGGCTTGTCTCCGACTACAGGATCTGAACCGCGTGCGCCCGTGTCTATCGAATTGGATTGGGCGCCCGTCATGGAGTTCACCACCACGGATATTTTTTAGCACTCGCCCTTGGGGGATGTGCTGAACTCATTAAGGTCTCTTTCCTTATCAGGAGATTCTTGGCTGAACTATCTTCAGCTCGAGTGGGGAGCAAACGACGAAGAAATTCGTCCCCCACTCACCACCCACTTTATAGCCACTATCGATGACCTAACCGACCTGCTTGACTTCGACTCCGGAGACATCGACGGTATGGACGATGATGCAGGAGAAGAACAGGAACCACCGCCTATAGGGCGCTAGACAGCCACCTCATCGTATGATATTTATATGGTGGACACCCCTAAAGAAAACAATGGCGATGAGGCAATGGAAGATAACCCCTTGGGAAAGGAATCTAGACACCGGCGTCATCGGTGCCGCTCCAAGCCCCGCCATAGCAAAAATAGTGATACCGGCACAAGAGATAACAATCCGGATGGTGCCAAAGACGAAAACAATCCTGCCTAGCCAGGCTTCGAGCAAGCCGAGCAAGAGGATGGGCAAGCTAGCCCTAAAGAACAGACAACTGATGGAGAATCAGAGGATGATAATTACATGCCTCTCTCCGAAGATGAAGTGAGCCTTGGCGACGAAGAATTCATCGTGCCTGAGGATCCCGTTGAGCAGGAGCGCTTCAAACACCGGCTGATAGGCACTGCGAAAAGCCTGAAGAAAAAGCAGCAACAGCTTCAAGCTGATCAAGACCTGCTAACTGATAGATGGACCGAGGTCCTGGCTGCCGAGGAATACGGACTTGAGCGCCCTAGAAAAAGCTACCCAAAGCGTAGGCTGGTACCTCAACTCAAGGAGGAGGCTTTAAAGCCCACACTACCAGCGCATGATGTGGCAGACCGGCCACCCCATGGCCGCGACAAAGCGGCGTACCAACCCAAAGTCCAGACCGCACCCCGTCGCCAATCAAACGATAGTACCAACGCTCGGGGCTACACGAAGGACCTGCAGATGTATTGGAAAACAAAGCAGGACAGTCAAAATCGATCTATGGATCACGGGGGCGCGCCACAAGATGTGATGATGACCGTCACACCGGATACAATAAACCAAAGTCCGTCCGGGCCGAATACAATAGACCAGACTCATTTGAACTACGTCGGGATGTAGCCCGGCATAGAGGTGCCGCACACCCCCTATGCTTCACTAATGAAGTTATGGATCACGAATTCCCAGAAGGGTTTAAACCCGTAAATATTGAATCATACGATGGCACAACAGACCCCGCGGTATGGATCGAATATTTTCTTCTCCACATCCACATGGCCCGCGGTAATGACTTACATGCCATAAAGTACCTACCACTTAAGCTCAAAGGACCAGCTAGGCATTCGCTTAATAGCCTGCAAGCAAGCTCCATTTCTGAACTCGGTTCCTAACTGAAATGAACCAAATTATCGACTGTCCGGATGCCGAAGCCTTAGCGGCCTTCAAGCACAACATCCGCGATGAATGGCTCGCCCGACACCTCAGCCAAGAGAAGCCAAAGTCCATGGCAGCCCTCACGACACTCATGGCCGGCTTCTGCGCGGGCAAGGACAGTTGGCTGGCTTGTAGCAACATCACACCCAAAAACCCAGGCGATTCAAACGCCAGGGATAGCAACGGCAAGCCGCGACGGAATAGACACAAGCGTCGTAATAATGGGAACAATGCCGAAGACACGACAGGCAATGCCAGATTCAGAGGCCTTAAATCCAGACAGCGGAAAAAGCCATTCAAAAGAAACAGTCCGGGCTCGTCCAGTTTGGATCGCATACTCGATCACTCATGTCAAATTCACGGCACCCCCGATAAACCAGCGAACCACACCAACAGGGAATGCTGGGTGTTTAAGCAGGCCGGCAAGTTGAATGCCGAAAACAAGGAAAAGGGGCTGCATAGCGACGACGAGGAGGAGCCCCAACCACCGAACACGGGAGGACAGAAGAAATTCCCTCCCCAGGTGAAAACAGTGAATATGATATACGCAACCCACATCCCCAAGCGGGAATGGAAGCGTGCACTAAGGGACGTCTATGCGATGGAGCCAGTCGCCCCAAAATTCAACCCATGGTCCTCTTGTCCGATCACTTTCGATCGCAGGGACCATCCTACCAGTATCCATCATGGCGGTTCGGCCGCATTGGTCCTTGACTCCATCATCGACGGATTCCATCTCACACGAGTCCTCATGGACGGTGGCAGCAGCCTGAACCTGCTCTATCAGGATACAGTGCACAAAATGGGCATTGACCCCTCAAGGATCAAGCCTACAAAAACCACCTTCAAGGGTGTCATACCCGGTGTGGAGGCGTGTTGTATGGGCTCAATTACACTGGAAGTGGTTTTCGGATCTCCGGACAATTTCGTGTCAGGACCCCGATTCTATGCCACACCGACCTAGCATGTAACACCTCATATCACTTTGCGGCCTCACGCACGATATTCCCACGGGTGTCGCCTTACCATGCCCGGGACCGTTTGCGCCTTTTGGCACACGTATATGATAGTGTCGCTAGCATCCATATGACAAAGAACCCGGGCTGACATGGCTAGTCGTGAACCCAAAGTGGCACTAACTTACAGGGACAGGCATACATGACCCAGCAACGAACGTGTCGGTCATCAGCGAGTGAATCCGGGCTGTAGCAACTGGGCTAGCAGGACTCCGGTAAACCGGGCTGTAGCAGGCTAACAGAACTCCGGTAGACACCGCGTGACATTTCCCCGAAGGGACAGACACAGGAACAAAGAAGGACACATGCCGGCCAGCCTAAGTGATCCGGAGCAGTAGCAAGCTACTAGGGCTCAGTGGAAGCACTAGGAGACATTTCCCGGTAAGAGAGGCTACTAAGGATAAACAACTAGATAGTCAGATCCCACACATAGCAATACACATTACACGTACGCATAACATGCAAGTATGTGTTGTACAACATGGCATCACAGCATAACTCAACAACTCATATAGATAAGGCTCAAGAGCCATCATAGCATTTATTGCAAACAGGGGTCACACGACCCATCATACAGAGCATACAAGCAACAAGCGGAAGCATTACATGTCTGGGTACAGACATCTACAAATGAAAAGGTTGAAGAGCCTGACTAACTACAATATCCGATCAAAATCGTAGCTGAGGTACAAGCTACTTGTCAAAGTCCACGAGAACACTAGTAAGACCGAAGTTTCCGCTGCAAAAACATAAATAAAGCAACATGAGTACAAAGGTACTCAGCAAGACTTACATCAGATCCTATCATACATGCATTTATATCAAGAGGGTAATGTGGGGTTTAGTTGCAGCAAGCCAGCTTTCCTGAGGTGAGACAACGTACACGAGTCCACTAATCACCACACAATAAACTACTATGGATTCATCCCCGTCTCCCAACGAGAAGGCCATCCATAGCACTCACACTTGTATTGAGCATTTTAGAGTATCCACTTCAAGTTGTCTATGTACCATGTAAGCATCCAAGAAGTCCATAACCGCGGACCCGGCTATTCGAATAGATCATGTTAACCCTGCAGGGGTGTACTTCTTCACACACACTCTCGCCACTTACCGCCATGTACACGTCATGTATCTCGGCAACCTTCAAGCGGAAGCCTGGCGAGGGAGTCGGCCACGACCTGACTAACCACACAAGACTCTAATCCAGGTTTATCGCCTATTTGGGTTCCATCCCCAAGGAGATCCGGCCGGGGTTTCATTCACGGCCCCAAACGATGTGTGCAGGGTTCCCAAGCCCACCTCGCCGGATGGATCTACGCTTGGTACACCGTGCCACTTGTGCCTAGTCTGTCCCAAGCCCACCTAGCCGGGTGCCACTTGGTAGACTACTAACACTGCCTACAAACACCAGAAACTAGTTGCGACTCCTGGACAGAGATCAAGTAGGTTAATAAGTCGAGAGGGGTCGAGTTATTGGAACCCAATGTGTGGTAGTATCGAGTCATTGGACAACATACACAGAACTCAGTGCTTAAGGACGGTTCCAGTGAGACAACCCACCATGTACTCCTACATGGCCTCTCACCGCTACCTTTACCAAATCGTGTTCACACACTTAACTCTCAGCACCAGAACATATCATAACACTCCAATTCATTCCCAATGAATCAGACCTGACACAACTCTAAGCAATAGCAGGCATAGCATGGTAGGAACACAACAATGGCTTCAATCAACTCCTACACATGCTAGTGGGTTTCAACTATTTACTGTGGCAATGACAGGTCATGCAGAGGAATGGGTTCAACTACCGCAGCACAAAGTAGCAGATGAATCGTTGTTGTCCTAATGCAATAACTGAGAGCAGGAGCGAGAGAGTAGGATTGTATCGGAATGAACAAGTGTCAGGACCCCGACTCAATGCCACATCGATCTAGCATGTAACACCTCATATCACTTTGCGGCCTCACGCACGGTTTTCCCACGGGTGTCCCCTTACCTTTGCCCGGGACCGTTTGCGCCTTCTGGCACACGTATATGATAGTGTCGCTAGCATCCATATGATAAGGAGCCCGGGCTGACATGGCTAGTCGTAAACCCAAAGTGGCACAAACCTACAGGGACAGGCATCCATGACCCAGCATCGAACGTGTCAGTCATCAGCGAGTGAATCCTGGCTGTAGCACTGGGCTAGCAGGACTCCAGTGAACCGGGCTGTAGCGGGCTAACAGGACTCTGGTATTCATCGCGTGACATTTCCCCGAAGGGACATACACAGGAACGAAGAAGGACACATGCCGGCCAGCCTAAGTGTTCCGAAGCAGTCGCAAGCTACCATGGCTCAGTGGAAGCACTAGGAGACATTTCCCGGTAAGAGAGGCTACTAAACATAAACAACTAGATAGTCAGATCCCACACATACCAAGCATTTCAATATCATACACACAATATGCTAGATATGTGCAAATACAACATGGCATCACAACATGACTCTACGACTCAAGTATTTATTCCTTAGGCTCCGAGGAGCGAGATATTACAAACATGGGTCTCATGACCCAACATTCAGAGCATACAAATAAAAGCACAAGCGGAAGCTATCATGTCTGAGTACAGACATCTATAAATGAAAAAGTCTGAGAAGCCTGACTATCTACCAGATCCTGCCGAGGGCACAAGATCGTAGCTGAGGTAACAAGCTAAACGTCGAAGTCCATGTGGAACTACTAGCGAGACCGAAGTCTCTCTGCAAAAACATAAAATAGGCAAACGTGAGTACAAATGTACCCAGCAAGACTTACATCAGAACTAACTACATATGCATCATTATCAACAAAGGGGATGGTGGGGTTTAACTGCAGCAAGCCAGCTTTGACTCGGTGGCTATCCTAAACTACGACTGCAAGCAACTCTTTTGAGGAGGCGCACACGAGTCCACATATTCACCAACCAATACACCATTATGGAACAGCTCCCATCTCCCTACGAGAACGCCATCCATAGCACTCACGCTTATCTTGCGTATTTTAGAGTATCCACTTTCACTTGTCTATGAACTGATATAAGCAACCCAGAAGTCCTTTTCCGCCGACACGGCTATTCGAATAGATAATGTTAACCCTGCAGGGGTGTACTTCTTCATACATGTTTCCACCACTTAGCATCTGCACACGACATGTGCTCGGCAGACTTCAAGCGAAAGCCGACGTGGGTGTAGACCATGACCTACCTAATCACTCAAGTCTCTAGTCCAGGTTTATCGCCTATTCGGGTTCCATCCATGAGGAGATCCGGCCGGAGTTTCGCTCACAGCCCTAAACGATGTGTGCAGGGTTCTCGAGACACCAAACGGGCGCCCGGTATACCCGGCCACATGCCTACCGCATCACAGCCCACCCCTACGGTCAGCGCTGTGCACGGCCTCCAGCATACTACAAACACCAGAAACTACTTGCAACTCCTGGACAGAGGACAAGGGTGAATAAGAAGTCGAGCGGGGTCATATTTCAGGGCCCAATGCATGGTAGTAGCTGAATCATGGATCACATACACAGAGCTCAGTTCCTGAGGACGGCTTCAATGAGACAACCCACCATGTACTCCTACATGGCCTCTCACCGTTACCTTTTACCAAATCGTGTTCACACACTTAGCTCACACACAGTAGGACATGTTCACACACCTCTGATTCATTCCCGATGAATCAGACCTGACTCAACTCTAAGCAATAGCAGGCATGACAAACAAACATGAATGAGTAGGCACAACAGGGCTCAAGCAACTCCTACTCATACTAGTGGGTTTCATCTATTTACTGTGGCAATGACAGGTCATGCAGAGGATAAAGGGGTTCAGCTACCGCAGCAAGTAACAAATGACTCGTTGTTGTCCTAATGCAGTAAAAGAGAGCAGGGCAAGAGAGTAGGATTGTATCGGAATGAACAAGGGGGTTTTGCTTGCCTGGCACTTCTAAAGATAGCATTGAGTCTTCATCAGTGTCAACGATCACATCATCGGTACAACGTCTATCGAGGGGGAACAACACCGGCAAACACAGAAGAAACACGATCAATGCAATGCACAATATGATGCATGCTATGACATGGCAATATGCTGGTGTTTTGAGCTAATGCAGCTGTAAGCCAAATTAATTGAAGTGGAATTAAAACAAGGTTAAACTCCAACTCCAAATGTTCTTTCACAAATTACCCTAATCATGATTCATCCTATTCAGTGAGGTTAACTTGTTCAAACATGCATGATCATGGCATAAACAGATTCTTCATATTTTTCTGATCATTTTTCATATATAAATTATTTCATTCTGAGCTGCGGTTGAATTTATATGATTTTTAGAAGTTTGGGGTATTTTCTGAAATTTCCTGAATTAAAATAAATCCAGAAAATCAATTACTGCGTCAGCCTGACGTCAGTGTGACATCAGCGGGTCAACGGGACACGGTCCGGGTCAAGCATGACAGTGGGTCCCGCGTGTCAGTGTAATTAGTTAAACTAAAATTAATTTAAACTAATCCTAAATAGTTAACAGGGCTGGGCCCCACCTGTCATTGACTCAGGAGAGTCAACCAGGGCCCACCCGTGGTCAAGGTCAACATCGGCTACACCGGCGTTTAGCCGCCGGCGAGCCCGACGCGGCGGCGAGAGTGGTTTTGGCCACTCCGACGACCAAATGGGCCGCGGAGGGCATCTAGGTGGAGCTGGGGACGAGCCGAAGCTCTTGGTGGAGTTAGCTGGGGTCGGGGTGGCCGAAATCGGCGCCGGCGACGACCTAGGTGGCCGCCGGAGTTCGGCCGAGGTCGAACACGGCGCTGCGGTGCACTAGAGGGGAAACGGAAGGGCGCTGCGGGCTCCTGGGAGGGCGGCGAACTTGGTAACATGCTCGGGCGCTAGCTAGGGTGGCCCTGGCCACGGCGGCGCCATGGCCGGCGGCGAGGTGCAATCGGCTCCAGTGATTAGGGCGGCTAGAGGGTGCGTTCCGCAGCGAGAAGAGAGGGGAAAGACGGCAGGGCTCACGTAGATCACGAAGCGATGTTCGGGGTAGCCGGGGGCGTGCTGAGGATGACGAATCGTCGAGGGCGATCGCCGGCGACCGAAGCTTGAAGAGGGAGTCGAGGCGGTCGTCTTGGGGCATCCGGCGCTCGGGGCTTGCTCGAGGAGGTGTAATGGATGGTGGCGGAGCTTTCAGGCGACACGGGGAGGCGAGGGGAGCACGGTAGGCGTGGCTACGACGAGCGGCGGCGACGAGCTCCGCTCGGGAGAGAGCCAGGGAAGGGGAGAGGCCACGGGCGAGGGAGAGAGGGGTCAGGGGGGTGCGTGGCACTCGGGGGAGGCGTCCAGAGCGTCGGGGAAGGAGAGCGGCAAGCAGGAGGTGGCTCGGCGCGTGCCAGCGTGCGGTGGCCACACGCCTCGCGTCCTTCTGGCGCGAGGTGGGAGACGGTGGCGGTTCGGTGGGCTGGGCCACTGGAATTGGGCCTGGTGGGCTGAGAGGTGAGCGCCAGGTAAGTGGCTGGAGGAGCTGGGCCGGGTAGGTTTCTCTCTCTCCTTCTCTGATTATTTCAGTTTTCTATTTTTTTGCAATTGGTTTTGACTTGATTTAAAATATCAAATCATTTTTCTAAAACTTTCTGTAAATTGTATGTGAGCTCAGGAACTAGTCCAAGGTCACAGGCAACTTACAAAAATATTTGAACTTTATTTCTTATATAATAGAAATAAATTCAACTCAAATATGTCATTGGTTTAAGTCAAAGGCCCAAAATAAATAATTCTGTGATTCCAAAAATATTGGTTTGAATTTTACCTCTTACCAATATTTTCACAGAGTAACAGGAACATTTCTTTGGACTCATTTGATGAGATTTAAATGTTGGTTATTTTTAGAGGTCTTCTGAGGCTTTTGAAAATTCCTCAATTCAAATTTCATTTGAATTAAAACATGATGCTCACATGAGGGTCTAGCCTAGTGCATAACAGGACCAGGGATGTGATAACTCACCCCCACTAAACAAAATCTCGTCCCGAGATTCAAGCGTAGGGGAGGGTGAAGGGGGAACGCAAACTAGCACAATCTTCACGATCCAGGTTGCACTTCTCAAAGAGGTTGATTCATTCCATCATTTTGGTCTTGACGTCTTTGCTTTCGAGATCTTCACTCGACACAACAACAGAAAGAAGGGGGAAACCCAACAGGATTTACTCTTCTTGAAGATCGAGAAACTCAAGATCAGTTCATGGAGAGACGTAAGAACAACTCTTGAGTTGAGACACCAAACACACATTAGGAATGATGGTAAAGAAATGGATGACGAAGGTTCAAATTGGTAGGCAACCATTCCACGCTTAGGTAAAATGGTGGATGGTGTCAAGGTGGCGAAGAAATAAGTGCCAGGATTCCGTAACGGGCACCTTGGGAAAAGTGACGCAAAGAACTATTCCCTTAAGTGGCAAAAAGATTTACTTTTGATACAAGGATCATTGAATCTCTTTATACCAGCCGAAGGCAATCACAAATGATCGTTTGGAGGGGGTCGGTAGAATGGCATACTCGGACTTGGATGATGTGGATTACCTTGTTGAAGACAACGTAATGGATGAATTTGCTTACCACCGGAAATGGAAGAGACCCATGGTAGAATGGCACATTGGCGGTGCAAGCTGGGAACAAAATGCAAATGCTGGGAATGATTCTGGTAACTGGGGAAGAACCCAACAATAGAGAGTGAATTCACTGTTTGAAAAGGTCATAGCATTGCCGAGGAAACTGAGAGCACTATACAGTTAATGCCGACGATCAAACCTAGCACTTGCGCGTGCTCTCAAGAACTTGAGCATTTCCATAATCATCAAGATTTTACCAACATCCGTGTCAAGGATCCTGGCATCACAACGTACTACCACGATGAATACTGACGGACGATGCGGATGCAAAAGAAGATAACACCTTCTCAGATTTCATCTTAGCGAGGCCAAGGGGCAAATCTGGACGATCAACCGAGAGACATTTAGCACTCCGCCCCTAATGTTCTCCTTGATGTGCTACTGTACCCCATTCATAGATATGGTTTGATATCTAGAACATCAAGTAAAAGGTCGGACTTCGGAGCACAAAATCCATAAGGAACAACTAGGGAGTAGATTCTATGAAATCCTTATGGGGAGGTGGCCAACTTCCTCAATCAAGATATTATAATAACAGGTCTTCCGGCTGGGTGTGTTAGCCACGACATCCACTTTACCGGTTTCCGAGGGACCGATCTTATAGTTCTTGGGAAATGTTCCAACCATCACATCTGCCTGAGATTCAGATCTGGTTGGTGTCAGGATATTCCAGACTCATCGTGTCTAGGAAGAAAAATGAAAGTTTGCAACACAAATCGACGAGATGACGTTGCGAGATTCTCGGGGAATGAACTACGATAGTAAGCTCCAAAACATGAGCTGGTTCTGCTACAAACATGTGAACACGTTGTCCCAGACAAGCATGACCACAAAGTAGTCTTATAATAAAACACTACCGAGTTCAGGAGGGGGAACCATCAGCGAGGATATCGAAGTTTTGTACAAATCCGTCTCGTACCTTCGGGACTAGCACTTAGAACTTATTAACCTTGAACAAATCAATCGGTGGCTTGGTGTGCTAGGGACACATATAGAATGGAGGTTGCAAGTCTCCGAACCACAGAATACTTCGCACGTATGCATGACTGATTTGGGATGATTCCAAAGGAAACAACATTGACTTTCTCGAATCCACGGCGGCAACTTGCATCAAATGCACATGAACTGGAGGAAGTCACTTCTTACATCCGAACATATGCTTCATGAACTAGCATGAAGAAATGCTTTCAAAAGTTTCCAACACTAGCTTAATGTTCAACAAAATCATGGAGGAGATAAGGATGTTGTCAATGGGCTCAACAACAATTCATCCGGGTTTCCTTTTAAAAGGAATTCCATAGTTAAGTGAACACGGTGATAGCATTGGTCAGACCAAAGAATATAATGGTGTATGCTCGAGGAAAAACCACGAGTAAGACAACATTACGAACATCGTTGGTTCTGACTTGATTTGAGGATAGCCCACACCCAAATCAAAGGTTGGACAAGATGATAGGTCCATTAACTGATCACGAGGGTCAGTCGATGAAATATCAACTTTCTTCAACACACACACACAAAACATCCCCTATAATGAACTATATCGGACAAGCTTCTATCTTCCAACTCTGCAAGTTGATGCATAGCTTAACCAACTAGCTCAGGGGTATCCAACACGGATTCTTGGAGAAAGGGTGGTTTACAGGATAACCCAACTTGATCACGAGCTCAACATAACAGTCAGGTGACAACTTGGTGATACTTTCGAGAAGATATTCGGAAAATCACGAACCACCGATATGTTACTAAGCTCGAGAACAATCTTGCTTTCCATGACAGGACGATATGATCAAATGAGCGAGGACTTGACAAAATCCTAACTCATCAATCGAAATGTGCACCAGGAAGATGGACAAGGTAGCACGATCAATCTTAGAATGATGATTCAAGAACCAACACGTTAAGAATGAGGTTATTGTCCATTTAACTACCAATCATCAAGGTTGCTAGGAGTATTGATTTCACACATCACGATTCACTTGTCGACATTCCGGTTATAACAACACGGAACCGAGAAATGAATAATGATGGAGAGAAGTATCACTGCACCAAGAATTCATAGGATGGTGTGCAATTCCCATGATAATCTTAATATAAAGATGGTAACACTCCAGGGTGGAACAGAACAAAAACTGGATTAGTATTTTGATCTGCGAAGTACAATTGTTTTGACCCAATCCTAGATATGGATGAGGTACTGGAGTTGGTTTCTCCTAGTCATTCCGGAGTAGAATGGCTTGACGGACCACAAGAGTAATAGGTATCGATGAACGAATGCACGCATACTCTTGACTATCAAATGATAGACAGGGGTTAGAATACAACTAAGAGGGACAACTCAAAGAACATATAATTTTCTGAGTTGTGGATGCATGGACTAGTATGTCGAGCGAGATCAACATTTCTTCCAGATAACCCATGCAGAGAGGTAGGACTGGCAGAGTCACGATTTATGAATGGAGATCTCCTCAAGAGTACTCTAATTGTGATCTTTTGATCCAATAAACATCTGCCATAAGCGGTTCATAGTATTTGGAAGAAGGAAAAACCACAGACCTCGAGGACTATCGCAAAGTTACTAATATCCTAAAGGAACTAGCAAACACTATCAACATGAAGTAAGTAGAGTGAATCTCGGGTTCAAAACCCAGGAATAGAATACCTACTACTAAGTAGCATCACAGGATGCTTTCGAGGATAAAGGCCAGAATCATCACACTGGGACACAAATCATGGCTAGATTACTAGATGATCCCCTAGGACACCTAGGGTCATAATTATTAAGTCCAACATATATGTCGAGGCAATAAAGTACCTCAACTCACTAATTTGTGTGATTAATCTGACCAAAAGGACATCGGGAACGGGAAGAAGGGATTTGCAAATTCATCAGACTGTTTAGAAACCTGGGATGACTCGGACAGCATAACGGCTATAAATGCTCAGAAAAGATTTGAGACATTCACAAAAATGGTGGCATAACCACTCAGAAGCACAATACCAAGGTTTCGAGATCAACAGTTAACATACATAAGTCGTAGGAACTGAACTCAAGCTTAAATCCAACAATCTTATAAGTCTACGGATTAGTAACACGTGATCCTGATAGAAAGAAGAGAAAGCCTAGTTCCTTAACCCCGTAGGAAAGATAAGATGACTCAGATCAGAAGGGCATAAGGTATAAGGAGTAAAAAGAGCCTTACGTACCATCCCACAATCAATTCCCTTATATAACTAAAGAATTTCTAGACTCAACTTCGACCAGTTTGGCTTGGTAATCCTACTAGCAGTCAAGCTCTGATACCAATGCTGTCAGGACCCCGACTCAATGCCACATCGATCTAGCATGTAAGACCTCATATCACTTTGCGGCCTCACGCACGGTATTCCCACGGGTGTCGCCTTACCTTTGCCCGGGACCGTTTGCGCCTTTTGGCACACGTATATGATAGTGTCACTAGCATCCATATGATAAGGAGCCCGGGCTGACATGGCTAGTCGTAAACCCAAAGTGGCACAAACCTACAGGGACAGGCATCCATGACCCAGCATCGAACATGTCGGTCATCAGCGAGTGAATCCAGGCTGTAGCACTGGGCTAGCAGGACTCCGGTGAACCGGGCTGTAGCGGGCTAACAGGACTCTGGTATTCGTCGCGTGACATTTCCCCCAAGGGACAGACACAGGAACGTAGAAGGACACATGCCGGCCAGCCTAAGTGTTCCGGAGCAGTAGCAAGCTACCATGGCTCAGTGGAAGCACTAGGAGACATTTCCCGGTAAGAGAGGCTACTAAAGATAAACAACAAGATAGTCAGATCCCACACATACCAAGCATTTCAATATCATACACACAATATGCTCGATATGTGCAAATACAACATGGCATCACAACATGACTCTACGACTCAAGTATTTATTCCTTAGGCTCCGAGGAGCGAGATATTACAAACAGGGGTCTCATGACCCAACATTCAGAGCATACAAATCAAAGAACAAGCGGAAGCTATCATGTCTGAGTACAGACATCTATAAATGAAAAAGGCTGAGAAGCCTGACTATCTACCAGATCCTGCCGAGGGCACAAGATCGTAGCTGAGGTAACAAGCTAAACGTCGAAGTCCACGCGGAACTACTAGCGAGACCGAAGTCTCTCTGCAAAAACATAAAATAGGCAAACGTGAGTACAAATGTACCCAGCAAGACTTACATCAGAACTAACTACATATGCATCATTATCAACAAAGGGGATGGTGGGGTTTAACTGCAGCAAGCCAGCTTTGACTCGGTGGCTATCCTAAACTACGACTGCAAGCAACTCTTTTGAGGAGGCGCACACGAGTCCACATATTCACCAACCAATACACCACTATGGAACCGCTCCCGTCTCCCTACGAGAACGCCATCCATACCACTCATGCTTATCTTGTGTCAGGACCCCGACTCAATGCCACATCGATCTAGCATGTAACACCTCATATCACTTTGCGGCCTCACGCACGGTATTCCCACGGGTGTCGCCTTACCTTTGCCTGGGACCGTTTGCGCCTTTTGGCACACGTATATGATAGTGTCGCTAGCATCCATATGATAAGGAGCCCGGGCTGACATGGCTAGTCGTAAACCCAAAGTGGCACAAACTTACAGGGATAGGCATCCATGACCCAGCATCGAACGTGTCGGTCATCAGCGAGTGAATCCAGGCTGTAGCACTGGGCTAGCAGGACTCCGGTGAACCGGGCTATAGCGTGCTAACAGGACTCCGGTATTCATCGCGTGACATTTCCCCGAAGGGACAGACACAGGAACGAAGAAGGACACATGCCGGCCAGCCTAAGTGTTCGGAGCAGTAGCAAGCTACCATGGCTCGGTGGACACACTAGGAGACATTTCCCGGTAAGAGAGGCTACTAAAGATAAACAACTAGATAGTCAGATCCCACACATACCAAGCATTTCAATAACATACACACAATATGCTCGATATGTGCAATACAACATGGCATCACAACATGACTCTACAACTCAAGTATTTAATCAATAGGCTCCGAGGAGCGAGATATTACAAACATGGGTCTCATGACCCAACATTCAGAGCATACAAATCAAAGCACAAGCGGAAGCTCAACATGTCTGAGCACGGACATCTACAAATGAAAAAGGCTGAGAAGCCTGACTATCTACCAGATCCTGCCGAGGGCACAAGATCGTAGTTGAGGTAACAAGCTAAACGTCGAAGTCCACGCGGAACTACTAGCGAGACTGAAGTCTCTCTGCAAAAACATAAAATAGGCAAACGTGAGTACAAATGTACCCAGCAAGACTTACATCAGAACTAACTACATATGCATCATTATCAACAAAGGGGATGGTGGGGTTTAACTGCAGCAAGCCAGCTTTGACTCAGTGGCTATCCTGAACTACGACTGCAAGTAACTCTTTTGAGGTGGCGCACACGAGTCCACATATTCACCATATCAATATACCACTATGGATCCGCTCCCGTCTCCCTACGAGAACGCCATCCATAGCACTCACGCTTATCTTGCGCATTTTAAAGTATCCACTTTCACTTGTCTATGAACTGTACAGGCAACCCAGAAGTCCTTTTCCGCGGACACGGCTATTCGAATAGATGATGTTAACCCTGCAGGGGTGTACTTCTTCACACACGCTCTCACCACTTACCGTCGTTTACACGACATGTACTCAGCAACCTTCAAGCGGAAGCCCAACGTGGGTGTCGGCCATGGCCTACCTAAACACTCAAGTCTCTAGTCCAGATTTATCGCCTATTCGGGTTCCATCCATGAGGAGATCCGGCCGGAGTTTCGCTCACAGCCCCAAACGATGTGAACAGGGTTCCGTGACACCAAACGGGCGCCCGGTATACCCGGCCACGTGCCTACCGCATCACAGCCCACCCCTCCGGTCAGCGTTGCCCACGGCCTCCAGCATACTACAAACACCAGAAACTACTTGCAACTCCTGGACAGAGGACAAGGGTGATTAAGAAGCCGAGAGGGTCCATTGGTTTCGGGCCCAATGCGTGGTAGTAGCTGAATCATGGATCACAAACACAGAACTCAGTCCTGAGGACGGCTTCAATGAGACAACCCACCATGTACTCCTACATGGCCTCTCACCGATACCTTTTACCAAATCGTGTTCACACACTTAGCTTACACACAGTAGGACATGTTCACACACCTCTGATTCATTCCCGATGAATCAGACCTGACTCAACTCTAAGCAGTAGCAGGCATGACAAACAAACATGAATGAGTAGGCACAACAGGGCTCAAGCAACTCCTACTCATACTAGTGGGTTTCATCTATTTACTGTGGCAATGACAGGTCATGCAGAGGATAAAGGGGTTCAGCTACCGCAGCAAGTAACAAATGACTCGTTTTTGTCCTAATGCAGTAAAAGAGAGCAGGGCGAGAGAGTAGGATTGTATCGGAATGAACAAAGGGGGTTTTGCTTGCCTAGCACTTCTGAAGATAATATAGCTCTTCATCGGTGTCATCTATCACATCGCCAGTACAACGTCTATCGAGGGGGGAACAACACCGGCAAACACAGAAGAAACACGATCAATGCAATGCACAATATGATGCATGCTATGACATGGCAATATGAATGTGTTTTGGGCTAATGCACCTAGCTATGATTTAAATGAAGTTGGTTTGAATACATGATTCAAACTCCAACTCCATATATGATTATTTAAATGCCCTTTATTTGTTTTGTCCAAAGCAGAGGACAAACATTGTTCAAACATGCATGAAAATGGTACAGATGTATTCCTTGAATTTTTCTGATAATTTTTCATATATAATTTATTTGATTTGGAGTTACGGTTGATTTTATATGATTTTTAGAAGTTTAGGGCATTTTCTAAAATTTCCTGAATTAAAATAAATCCAGAAAACATTACTGCATCAGCATGACGTTGGCATGACGTCAGCAGGTCAACAGGGGCTGGTCCGGGTCAAACCTGACCAGTGGGGTCCACTAGTCATTGACACATCGCTGGCTTGTGTGGCTGACGGGTGGGACCAGATCAACGGCCACGTCAGCTTGGTCAAAGCTGACGTGTGGGCCCATGGTGGTTAGGTTAAAACTTAACAGAAAATAATAAAGATTAAATAAGGGCGTGGGGCCCATACGTCAGTGACCTAGGGGGTTGGTTAGCGGTGTGTTTAGGCCCTAATCACGGCCACGTCAGCGGTCGACGCCGGCGACCAAAAGCACGGCGGTGGCTCGCCGGAGATGCTCGGGGACGGAGCTACGGAGCATCGTTTCACTCGTGGTTTGCAGCTACGGGACGCTGGCAGTGAGGCGCATCCGGTGGTGGCCGCGTGGTGTGCTGGGGGTGTGTGTAACAGCAGCGGTGGCGACCCGGGCGGCCGCCGGAGTTCGGGAATCCAAGCTTTGGGCGTTACGGGGCACGGCGCGCGCGGCCGATGGGCTCTACGGGTTGCTGGGGTCACCAGGAACACTCGGAGGCAACGAGCGCAGGTGGAGGAGCTCGGGAGCACGAAGCTTACCGTCCATGGCGGCGGCCGGAGCTCGGGTTCGGCGGGGCAGCTAGCTAGGGGACGAAATCAAGTGCGCGGAGTGAGGGGAAGAGAAGAGGAGCTCATGGGGAGTCGGACGAGACGCTAAGTGGGCTCGGGGACGTCCTATCGGCGGCGAATCGACGTCGGCGGCGACCGGCTTCTGAGAAGGAAGAAGATGAGGCCGTCGGCGATGCAGGCCGTCCCAGCGCTTGGGGCCAGGTTGGGGCGAAGTGGCGATCGATGGCGGGGCTTCGGGGCATGTAGGAGAGGCGAGGGGGAGGCGGTGGCTGTGGTGGAGCTCGTCGGTGGCGGCGGCTCCGTTCGGGTGAGCTGAGAGAAGAGACCCAGGGGAGGAGAGAGGGAGCAGCGAGAGAGGAAGAGGAGCGAGGGGACACGGGGCGTCGTCGTGGCGTCGCTAGGGAGGCCGGGGGAAGCAAGAGGTGGCGTGCGGTGGCCGTGCGCGCGTCGGCACGCGCTCATCCTCCTGGCAGAGGAGGAATGCGACAGAGAAGGAGGCGGTGGTGGGCTGGGCTGGCCAGCTGCAGTGCTAGGCCGGTTGGTGGCGCCAGGTAGGTTAGGTAGGTGGCCTGGTGGCCTTCTCTCCCTCTCTTTATTATTTGTTTTAGTTTTCTAATTTTCTGTAAACTATTGGGCTTTATTAAAAATACCTATGCACTTTCAAAAATCATGAGACTGCTTGTGGTGTCAGGACCCCGACTCAATGCCACATCGATCTAGCATGTAACACCCCATATCACTTTGCGGCCTCATGCACGGTATTCCCACGGGTGTCGCCTTACCTTTGCCCGGGACCGCTTGCGTCTTTTGGCACACGTATATGATAGTGTCGCTAGCATCCATATGATAAGGAGCCCGGGCTGACATGGCTAGTCGTAAACCCAAAGTGGCACAAACTTACAGGGACAGGCATCCATGACCCAGCATCGAACGTGTCGGTCATCAGCGAGTGAATCCAGGCTGTAGCACTGGGCTAGCAGGACTCCGGTGAACCGGGCTGTAGCGGGCTAACAGGACTCCGGTATTCATCGCGTGACATTTCCCCGAAGGGACAGACACAGGAACGAAGAAGGACACATGCCGGCCAGCCTAAGTGTTCCGGAGCAGTAGCAGGCTACCATGGCTCAGTGGAAACACTAGGAGACATTTCCCGGTAAGAGAGGCTACTAAAGATAAACAACTAGATAGTCAGATCCCACACATACCAAGCATTTCAATAACACACACACAATTTGCTCGATATGTGCAATACAACATGGCATCACAAAATGACTCTACGACTCAGTAGTTTATTCAATAGGCTCCGAGGAGCGAGATATTACAACATGAGTCTCATGACCCAACACTCAGAGCATACAATCAAAGCACAAGCGGAAGCTATCATGTCTGAGTACAGACATCTATAAATGAAAAAGGCTGAAAAGCCTGACTATCTACCAGATCCTGCCGAGGGCACAAGATCGTAGCTGAGGTAACAAGCTAAACGTCGAAGTCCACGCGGAACTACTAACGAGACCGAAGTCTCTCTGCAAAAAACATAAATAGGCAAACATGAGTACAAATGTACCCAGCAAGACTTACATCAGAACTATCTACATATGCATCATTATCAACAAGGGGGTGTAGTTTAACTGCAGCAAGCCAGCTTTGACTCGGTGGCTATCCTGAACTACGACTGCAAGTACTCTTTGAGGTGGCGCACACGAGTCCACATATTCACCAACCAATACACTACTATGGATCCGCTCCCGTCTCCCTATGAGAACGCCATCCATAGTACTCACGCTTATCTTGCGTATTTTAGAGAATCCACTTTCACTTGTTTATGAACTATGCAAGGGGTCCAAGTTTCCATATCCGAGGAATCCGGCTATTCGAATAGATGATGTTAACCCTGCAGGGGTGTACTTCTTCACACACGCTTTCGCCACTTATCGCCCTGTACACGTCATGTACCTCGGCAACCTTCAAGCGGAAGCCGGGCGAGGGAGTCGGCCACGACCTGACTAACCGAACAAGTCTCTAGTCCAGGTTTATCGCCTATTCGGGTTCCATCCGCAAGGAGATCCGGCCGGGGTGTCGCTTACGGCCCCAAACAATGTGTGCAGGGTTCCCAAGCCCACCAACCGGGTGCCACTTGGTACACCGGGCCACTGTGCCTAGTCTGTCCCAAGCCCACCTGTACCGGGTGCCACTTGGTAGACTACTAACACTACCTACAAACACCAGAAACTAGTTGCAACTCCTGGACAGAGATCATGTTGATTAATAAGTCGAGAGGGGCACTTAAGCATTCCAATGTGTGGTAGTAGCTGGTCATGGATCACAAACACAGAACTCAGTTCCTGAGGACGGCTGCAATGAGACAACCCACCATGTACTCCTACATGGCCTCTCACCGCTACCTTTACCAAATCGTGTTCACACACTTAGCTCACACACAGTAGGACATGTTCACACGCCTCTGATTCATCCCCGATGAATCAGACCTG
This sequence comes from Triticum dicoccoides, assembly GCF_002162155.2. NCBI lineage: Eukaryota > Viridiplantae > Streptophyta > Magnoliopsida > Poales > Poaceae > Triticum > Triticum dicoccoides. The sequence continues at coordinate 232,500,490 of NC_041381.1, read as the reverse complement.
ACTCAACTCTAAGCAATAGCAGGCATGACAAACAAACATGAATGAGTAGGCACAACATGGCTCAAACAACTCCTACTCATGCTAGTGGGTTTCATCTATTTACTGTGGAATGACAGGTCATGCAAAGGATAAAGGGGTTCAGCTACCGCAGCAAGTAACAGTTGAATCGTTGTTGTCCTAATGCAGTAATAGAGAGCAGGAGCAAGAGAGTGGGATTTTATTGGAATGAACAAGGGGGTTTTGCTTGCCTGGCACTTCTGAAGATAATATAGCTCTTCATCGGTGTCATCGACCACATCGTCGGTACACGTCTATCGAGAGGGGACAATTACCGGCAAATACAGAAAAACACGATCAATGCAATGCACAATATGATGCATGCTATGACATGGCAATATGAATGTGTTTTGGGCTAATGCACCTAAAACCAGATTAAATGAAGTTGGTTTGAATCCAAGATTCAAATTCAAACTCCATATGTGGTTATTTAAATGTCATTCACTTCATTTGTCCTAAACAGTAGTTATAAGTTGTTCGAACATGCATGAAAATGGTACAGATGGATTCCTTGAATTTTTCTGATAATTTTTCATATATAAATTATTTAATTTGGAGTTACGGTTGAATTTCTATGAATTTTAGAAGTTTTGGACATTTTCTGGAATTTCCTGATTATTTTTAAATCCAGAAAATACTTATTGCGTCAGCCCCACGTCACAGTGACGTCAGCAGGGTCAACTGGGCGCCCCAGGTCAAACCTGACGTGTGGGGGCCACACGTCAGTGACACAGGAGCTAATCCCGGTCAAACCCAGCGCTGACTGGGGTTTGACCAGGGGTGGGGCCCACTGTCAGTGGCTGTGGGGGTTGGTTAGGGCGTCATTAGCGCTAATTAAGCGTGCCACGTCGGCAGTCGCCGGAGTTTCGCCGGCGACGACCCAAAACGTGCCGGAGACGCACCGGGGTGGCTCGGGTTTCGTCTATACTGCACCGTTTGGTGCGCCCTTTGGCTCTACGGGGAGCTGGCGCGATGGCGCGTCGGATGGTTGTGGTCTCCGGGCCTGGGGTGGCCGAAGTCGACGGTGGCGAGCTCGGTTGCGGCCGCCGGAGCTCGGGTGAGACACAGGCGACTACCAGGGGGCACGAGAGGGCGAGCTGCGGCAGGCAACGGGCTCGTGGAGACGTTCTGAGCACGATGGTGCACTCAGGTGGGAGCTCCAGTGGCTCTGGCCACGACGGCGACGAGGCACGGCGGCGGCGAGCTTCGGCCGTGGTGGAAGAAGGAGCTAGGGGACGAAGTCAGGTGCGGGAAGTGAGGGGAAGAGAAGAGGAGCTCACGGGGAGTCGGACGAGACACTAAGTGGGCTCGGGGACGTCCTGTCAGCGGCGAATCGAACGGCGGCGATTGCCGGCCGTGGCGATGAAGATGGCGGTGATGGCGTGGCTACAGGGCACCCGGCGTCGCATGCGCCGTGGTGGAGCTTCATGGGGCCGGGACGGAGCTCAGGGGTGAGGAGAGGGAGCGAGGGGGTGGCTGTGGCCGCGAGGGAGCTCGTCGGTGACGGCGGGCTCCATTCGGGTGAGGAGAA